>NC_044399.1:53360240-53662115 GCF_006542625.1 Nomascus leucogenys
TCCCCTAATCAGTGTCTGAGCCCGCCCTTCAGGTAGAGATATGACATAGAGGCAGCCTATTTGGCAAAGTGAACATCCAGAAAAGATGGTTGAAGTCCCCAAGGGGATTTCTGAACCATAACGAGCCTGTTAAACTATTAACCCTGATTTTTAATACATAATATCTTACTCAGTATAAAAGCCTGTGTGAGTAATCTTTTATATTTAGGCTTTGTCTCATAATTATTTACAGTGTTAATCAAACCAGAAATTTCCCTCCATACAGAGGATACAGTGTTTTCTAGAATAAGAGAAAAAGACAAAAAACCCTCAGTCTCACCATACTATCAGGGGAGTAATTTGTTGTCAACTTGTGAGAGCCCAAAGAGCAAATGGGAAAATTTTGTAAGCACCAAAACAAATCCCTTCCTCAGCATTTAAAATTAGTAATAGAAATAAACTTCAGATATAAAAATGCAATGCATAAAATACACATTTCCCTCAAAGGCATTTTTGTTTATGTGTTGATGTGACAATCTTCAATTAGAAACAGAAAAAGAGGCCTACCGTGGATTTGAAACATTATTTTGATTTACTTACCCCCTTGTATTTACAGTAATAGAAACTTTTGTGATCTGATGGCATCCATCAATCACTTTGTTTACAATTGACTGGGTTAATTATTCTGATGATCCTTTGCATGCCACATAAAAAAACAGGGACTTCTAGAAACTCTTCAATGCCCAACAGAGACAACAGCCTCAGGAAAGTTAAGTTGTATTAGTCCATTCTTGCATTGCTATAAATACTTGAGACCGGGTAATTTATAAAGAAAAGAGGTTTAATTGGTTCACGGTTCTGCAGGCTATGGAGGAAGCATAATACTGGCATCTGTTCAGCTTCTGGGGAGGCCTCATGAAACTTACAATCATGGTGGAAGGCAAAGTGGGAGGAGATGAGTCACATGGCCAGAGCAGGAGCAAAACAGAGAGGGGGCACTTTTAAATGACCAGCTCTTGCCAGAACTCACTATCGGCTGGGTGTGGTGGCTCATGCCTATAATCCCAGCACTTTGGGAGGCCGAGGAGGGTGGATCACCTGAGGTCAGGAGTTTGAGACCAGCCTGGCCAACATGGCAAAACCCTGTCTCTACTAAAAATACAAAAATCAGCCAGGTGTGGTGGTGTGCTTGAACCTGGGAGGCAGAGGTTGCAGTGAGCCAAGATCAAGACCGCACCACTGCACTGCACTCCAGCCTGGGCAACAGAGTGAGACTCTGCCTTTAAATAAATAAATAAACAAATAAATAAATAAAAGAACTCACTCACTATCATGAGAACGGCACTAGGAGGATGGTACCAAACCATTAATGAGAAATCTGCCCCTATGGTCCAATCACCTCCCACCAGGCCCCACCTCCAACACTGGAGATTACATCTCAACATGAGATTTGGGTGGGCACAACACCCAAACTATATCATAAGTGTAAAGTAGGAGTCCCCAGCCCCCATGCCATGGACAGGTACCTGTCCCTGGTCTGTTAGGGGCCAGGCTGCACAGCAGAAGGTGAGCAGCAGTCAAGGGAGCATGACCATCTGAGCTCTGCCTCCTGTCAGATCAGCTGTGGCATTAGATTCTCATAGGAGCGTGAACACTATTGTGAACTGTGCATGCGAGGGATCTACACTGCATACTCCTTACGAGAGTCTGATGCCTGATGATCTGAGGTGGACAGTTTCATCCTGAAATCATCTCCATCCCCTCATTCCCAGTCCATGGAAAAATTGTCTTCCATGAAACTGGTCCCTGGTGCCAAATACATTAGGGACCACTGGTGTAGAGGTTCTTTTCTAGTTCTATAGACAGGAGAGGAAGGGATGGATCCTAAATCCTCCCTATGAAGCAAATTGTTAACACAGAGGCCAAGACCCAGGACCCTTTCACTCAGAGTCCAGGAGTGTGACTAAAGGTTCTACGATGACACAGCCTTGCAAAGAAATGAGGGAGATCCCATCTTTCTGCCCACACTCCCTACCAGTTCCAAGCATTGCCTTCGACTCAAGAAGAGGTGCCCTCTTCCTGTCAAGAGGCCACCTCCTACCTCGGCTTTGCGTCTCACCCTGTGTCTCCCACCCCTTTAGGACTCTCAACAACAACCACGCCTTCTCTTGCTATCAGCGTGCGCTCCTCATTAGCTAAACATGCTCACGTTCTCACATTGTCTTTATATCCTAACAACAGTCTTTTTGATTTTTTGCTGTTTTTTTTTTTTTTTTTGAGATGGAGTCTTGCTCTGTTGCCCAGGCTGGAGTGCAGTGGCGTGATCTCGGCTCACTGCAAGCTCCACCTCCCGGGTTCACGCCATTCTCCTGTCTCAGCCTCCTGAGTAGCTGGGACTACAGGCGCCTGCTACCACACCTGGCTAATTTTTTGTATTTTTAGTAGAGACGGGGTTTCACCATGTTAGCCAGGATGGTCTCGATCTCCTGACCTCATGATCCGCCCGCCTCGGCCTCCCAAAGTGCTGGGATTGCAGGCGTGAGCCACCGCCCCCGGCCAGCCTTGCTCTTTTAATTACTGCCCTAACTCCTGCATTCCCTCCACAACTAAGCTCCTGAAAGAATACTTGTCTTCACCATCTCACATCCCATTTAGTCTCAACCTGCTTGTGGCTTGGCTTTTTTTCCCTCACTTCACTGAAACTGCTCTTTCCAAGTCCCCAAAGACCAAAGGCAACTGACAATTTTTGCTTTTTTTTTTTTTGAGACGGAGTCTTGCTCTGTCACCAAAGTGCTGGGATTACAGGCGTGACCCACCGCGCCCGGCAATTTTCATGTTTTTAGTAGAGACGGGGTTTCACTATGTTGGCCAGGATGGTCTCGAACACCTGACCTCATGAGCTGCCCGCCTCAGCCTCCCAAAGTGCTGGGATTACAGGCGTGAGCCATCTTACTTTACCTTTTGGCTCTATTTGTCCCAACTGACCAAGCACCCCTTGAAAAGCTCTCCTATGGTGTCTATAAAATTTTACTACTACCTCCTTCATCCTTAGGTCTGGACTTCTCTTCTGCTATCTGCCCCTTAAGTGTGAAAATCCTTTCTTCTCATCTTGCACTCTTACCGTCCCTCATATGTACTGATTTATTAGTGAAGGTCTGCGGTGATTTCCTAATTAATCACCTTGCCTCCAAAAAGCCTGTCTCTGCTCTCAATATATGTTATACACTCTAGGACTGAAAGCCTCTCCGGGCCATCGTAGGCAACTTTGTATTCCCAGAACCTTCAGGGCCTCACTCTCACTCTAGCTGCCTGTTGCTTTTGTACATTTCACTGCGGTTACATTTCTTTCTGTATTATAATTAGGTCTACATGTGTCTATGTTCCATCCAAACTTTATCAACCTAAGACAAAGCTTATGACTTATTCATTTTATATCCTGCAGTGCCTAATACAATGCCTGGCATGTATGAGACACATGGTGGAAACAACCCTCAATGAATAAATGAATAATTAAAGAGAAGGATCTACTGTCTAGCCCGTTAAGAAAAAAATATAAGAAAAGTCTGCAAAACTTGATTTTACATTAGGCTACCAAAAAAAATTGTAAGTAATTTCTTTCCAAAAGAAATTGGCCATATTCTATGATCACACTGTAATAAAACTATACATTAATTACAAAAGTACAAGTCAAAAAGACCCCAAGCTCTTGGGGAAACTTTAGAGTTCTTAAAAAAAAAATCATTGGAGAATAAATTAAAAACACAATTACAGAATGAATGCTTAGAAGGTTTCAGTGATGAGAATACCACATATCAAATACTGGGAGACATAGCCAAAATAATAATTAGAAGCAAACTGACCCAGGAAGAAGTCAAAAAACAACAGATCAGTAACCATGGAAAAATGTAAAAGTTAATAAGGAATTATTTCCAAAAAAAGCTTTTAGTTCAGATTACTTACACAATCAAGTTCTCACTGAGCTTCAAGCAGAATTAATTCCCATGGTATATGAAGTGTTCAAGTGGACAAAAGTAACAGAAAGCTAACATAATACCCTGTCTTAAAATAAAAACTGATAAAGCATAATAAAGAAAACCACAGACTAACTTCATACATAAACATAGGTTACCCTAAAGATGTAAAAAATAAGGCTGGGAATAGTGGCTCACCCCCGTAACCCCAGTGCTTTGGGAGACCAAGGTGGCAGGATCACTTGAAGCCAGGAGTTTGAGATCAGCAGGGGCAACATAGCGAGACCCCATCTCTAAAAAAAAAAAAAAAAAATAGCCCAGTGTGATGGCAGATGCCTATAGTCCTACCAACCTGGGAGGCTGAGGCAAGAGGATCACTTGAGCCTAGGGGTTCAAAGCTGCAGTGAGCTATGATCACACCACTGCACCCCAGACTGGGCAACAGAGAAAAACTTTTGGATTGCCACGATAATCTTGAAAAATCATTCAATAAAATTCAATATCAACTTTTTAATTAATAAAATTACAGAGACTGATTCTTAACATGATACTCATGTTAATTCAAATCTCAAATCAAACACAGGCATCATACTTAATGGTAAATACTAGAAGTATTAATGTTAAAATCAGAAACAAGAAAAGCATGCTCATTGTCACTACCATCCATTTAGCACTGTTCTAGACATTTGAGCCACTGCAACTAGGCAAGAAAAAGAAACTGAAGAAGAATTTTATGAGAAAAATGGAGACAAAAATATTCAACCTGCAGATTGAGTAATATTCATTTTCTCAATAGAACAAACTAAAATTTGCTTCTAAATAATTAAAAAGTGAGGTGAACAGTTACAAATAAATATACAAAATATATATAAAATAAGTATACAAAATTAATTGTTCTGGCCACAAAACAATTATATGGAAATATATGAAATTTTCCATATTACCCACAAAAACTTAGAAAACATAATAGAAAATAATGCTTAGCTGGGCATGGTGGCTCACGCCTGTAATCCCAGCACTTCGGGAGGCCGAGGAGGGCGGATCACGAGGTCAGGAGATCAAGACCATCCTGGCTAGCATGGTGAAACCCCATCTCTACTAAAAATACAAAAACATTAGCCAGGCATGGTGGCGGGCCCCTGTAGTCCCAGCTACTTGGGAGGCTGAGGCGGGAGAATGGCATGAACCCGGGAGGCAGAGCTTGCAGTGAGCTGAGATAGTGCCACTGCACTCCAGCCTGGGTGACAGAGCAAGACTGTATCTCAAAAAAAAAAAATCTTAGTTATAGTATTATTTATAATAGCAACAACAACAATAATATTTCTAGGAATAAAAAAAGTGAATAACCTATATAAAAATGTAACTTTACTGAGAAAATTAAAAACAGTTTGATACATTTTTTTTCTGTATCGGAAAGTTTTTCTGTATTGGAAAACTTAACATTGTAAATATATTAATTCTCCCTCAAATTAATTTATAAATATAATCAAATTTTGCTTAAAATCCCAAAGAAATTTTTCAAACAGGTCAAAAATCCTAAAGTTTATTTTAAAGAATAAAAAACTGAGAATGGTAAAGAAAATTTTAGAAAAGAACCACGAGGGAGATATTAGGTACTAAATAGGCTAAAAATAACACGACTTTAAAATTTGGTACTGGTGCCAAAAGAACTAGAGCAATGGAACAGAGCCAAAAGCCCAGAAATACACATAGAAGTACTACAGTAAAATGTTTATTGTATTTGTTAAATATGGTTTTTAAACCCAGTGGGAAAAGAATAAACTATTCAATAACAGGTTAAATCATTAACTATTCAGAAAAATAAAGATGCAATCATTACTTCATGCCATACACAAAATGAAAGCATGGTAGACTAAAGAGTTAAAGGTAAAAACGCTGTACAGCAGCACGGTGGCTCATGCCTGTAATCCCAGCACTTTGGGAGGCCAAGGTGGACATATCACTTGAGGTCAGGAGAGCGGGGGAGTGTGGTCTTGCCTGAGCACCTCTTATTCTGTTTCTCAGGGAGGTCCCAATGGGCCTTTGTGGCTATCTGAGCCACCACCTTAGGTAGAAATTCCCAAAAGGTACCAATCTCATACAGGCACTGTCAGATAGTACAATTTCCCCTGCTAGCAGCTCCCTCCTGGAGCTGTGGGTCCATTTGCCCTACACCAAATTCCACACAAGCTGCATCAAGTTGGAGACGCAAAACCTGCTGTTAATTTGAAGCACTAACACACACCACGTCTCATCCCATCTCTGCCTTCCTTTCCTTTCAGAAGACTTTGTACGCAACATTCTCTTATTCCTCCAGCTCAGTAAATTCTACCTTGTGCAATCTCTCTTTCAGACACATAAGCTTTTTTGATACCTTCTCTTTTTTTCTTACAACACTTGTCTAAAAATCATGGGAGTTTTCTCTACCCTTCTTGTTCTTCCCTCTTTCTTCCCTTTGAACTGTGTGTGGGCCACAGTAAGCACCCAGTCACAGTCAGTTAATTATAAGAGTTGTGCTAGCTACATGCCTGTAACAAATAAAAAGAAAGAAAAATTTTTGAAAGCATCAGAGAGTAGTTTGCAACCTCTAAAGCTCCTGAATCAAACAAATCAATATCAATAACTGAAAAAAATATAGTGCCTGTGTTCAATGTGCATTGCATTTAGGAATTCATAAAAGTACCTGATGAAAATCTCTGCTCTCAGTCTCTCTGGCAGAAAAGAGGAACATGTAGAAAGGCATATATAAGTAATCGTAATTATTATATATAATACCAAGTAGAATTTATTAATATATATATAGTTAGTATGTTACTAATATATAACAAGCTAACACCTGTGCAAAACACTCATTTAATTCTCATAGTAGTGATCTAAGGAGATGCTATTATTACCCCTAGATGACTTTTTGTGAGGTTAACTAGCCTGCCTGCAACTAGTGAGCAGCAAAGAGGGATGTAAACCCAGGTCTGTCTGACTTCAAACCCTGAGCATTTACCTCCCCAGAATGAGTTAGCAGCCACGGAAGTTTTCCTAGACTTGCTCATCCTCTTCTAATTAAACCTGGGTCACGGAAAATTTTTTAAATTATGTTTACAGTATACTGTAGTCTATTAAGTGTGCAATAGCATTATGTCTGTTTCCCCTGCATCTGCAGTTACTTCCTCCACTGAAATCTTTTTTTTTTTTTTTTTTTTTTTTTTGATACGGAGTTTTGCTCTTGTTGCCCAGGCTGGAGTGCAATGGGGCAGTCTCAGCTGATTGCAACCTCCGCCTCCCAGGTTCAAGTGATTCTCCTACCTCAGCCTCCCAAGTAGCTGCAACTACAGGCACTCGCCACCATGCCCAGCTAATTTTCGTATTTTTAGTAGAGACAGAGTTTCACCATGTTGGTCGGGCTGGTCTCGAATTCCTGACCTCAGGTGATCTGCCCGCCTCGGCCTCCCAAAGTGCTGGGATTACAGGCCTGAGCCCATGCCCAGCCCCCTCCACTGAAATCTTAAACCCCTCAAAGTCGTCCATGAGGGTTGGGGTAAACTTCTTTCAAACTCCTATTAATGTCAATAATTGGACCTCCTCCCATGAATCACGAATGTTCTTAATGGCACCTAGAATAGTGAATCCTTTCCAGAAGGATTTCAGTTTATTCTGCTCCTTTCAATTTACTCTGGTCACATCCATCAGAGGAATCACTATCTACGGTAGCTAAAGCGTTACAAAATGTGTCTCTTAAATAGTAAGACTTGAAAGTTGGAATTACTTCTTGATCCATGAGCTGCACAATGGATGTTGTGTTAGCAGGCATAAAAACAACATTCATTTCTTTGTACATCTACATTAGAGCTCTTAGGTGACCAGCTGCAATGTCAATGAGCAGTAAGAAGGAATTTTTTTTTTTTTTTGAGCAGTAAGTCTCAACAATGTCAACAATGGGGTTAAAATATTCAGTATACCAGGCTATAAACAAATAGCTGTTATCCAGGCTTTGTTGTTCCATTTATAGAGCAAAAGCAGAATAGATTTAGCATGATTCTTAAGGGCCCTAGGATTTTCAGATTGGCAAATGAGCATTGGCTTCAACTTAAAGTCATCAGCTGCATTAGCCCCTAACAAGAGTCAGTCTGTCCTTCGATGCTTTGAAGCCAGACATGGACTTCTTTCTAGCTATGAAAGTCCTAGATGGCATCTTCTTCCAATTTAAGGCTGGTTCATCTACATGGAAAATCTGTCGTATAGTGTAGCTACCTTCATCAATGATCTTAGCTAGCACTTGTGGATAACTTGCTGCAGTTTCTCCATCAGCACTTACTATTTCATTTTGTACTTTACTTAATAACATGTTTATTTATTTATTTTTGACACAGGGTCTTGCTCTGTTGCCCAGGCTGGAGTGCAGTGGTGTGATCATAACTCACTGTAGCCTCAAACTCCTGGGTTCAAGCGATCCTCCCACTTTGGCCTTCCACCTTGTACTTTTATGTTATGGAGATAGTATCATTCCTTAAGCCTTATCAACAAACCTCTGCTAGCTTTAAACTTTTCATCTGTGGCTTCCTCCCCTCTCTCAGCCTTCCGAGAATTGAAGAGAATTTGGACTTTGCTCTAGATTAAGCTTTGACTAAAGGGAATATTGTGGCTGGTTTGATCTTCTGTCCAGACCACTGAAACTTTCTTCATATCAGCAATAGGGCTGTTTTGCTTTCTTGTCATTCATGTGTTCACTGGAGTAGCACTTTTAATTTCCTTTAAGAACTTTTCCCTTTGTAGTCAAAATTTGGCTGTTTGGCACAAGAGGCTTGGCTTTCACCACACCTTCCTCACTAGGCTTCATCATGTCTAGCTTTTGATCTAAAGTAAAAAAATTGTGACTCTTTCTCTCACTTGAACACTTAGAAGCCATTGTACGGTTATTAATTGGCCTAATTTTAATACTGCTGTGTCTCAGGGAATAGGGAGGCCTGAGGAGAGGAACAGAGGTGGGGAAATGGCCAGTTGGCATAGCATTTATTAAGTTTGCCAGCCTATATGGGTGTGGTTTGGAATGCCCCAAAACAATTACAATAGTAACATCAAAGATCACAGATCACAGGCTGGGTATGGTGGCTCACACGTTTAATACTTGGAGAGGCCTAGGTAGGAGAATTGCTGGGGCCCAGGAGTTCGAGACTAACCTGGGCAACATAGTGAAACCCCATCTCTTCAAAATGTAAGAAAAGAAATCAGCTGGGTGTGGTGGCACGTGCCTGTAATCCCAGCTATTCGGGTAGCTAAGGTGTGAGGATCACTTGAGCAGGGGAAGTCAAGGCTGCAGTGAGCTGTGATTGGTCACTGCACTCCAGCCTGGGCGACAGAGCAGGACTTTTTTTTAAAAAAAAAAAAACATCATTGATCACAGATCACCAAAATAGATATAAAATATAATAATAATTAAAGGCCAGGCACGGTGGCTTACACCTGTAATCCCAGCACTTTGGGAGGCTCAGACGGGTAGATTGCCTGAGCTCAGGAGTTCAAGACTAGCCTGGGCAACATGGTAAGACCCCGACTCTACTAAAATACAAAAATTTAGCCAGGTGTGGTGGCATGTCCCTGTAATCCCAGCTACTTGGGAGTCTGAGACAGGAAAACCACTTGAATTCAGGAGGTGGCGGTTGCAATGAGCCAAGATAGTGCCACCGTACTCCAGCCTGGACAACAGAGCAAAACTCCATCTAGTAATAATAATAATAATTTAAAAGTTTGAATATTGCAAGAATTACTAAAATGTGACACGAGAAATAAAGTGAACACATGCTAATGGAAAAATGGCCCTAGTAGACTTGCTTGATGCAGGGTTGCCTTAAACTTTCGATTTGTAAAAAAACATAGTTATCTGTGAAGTGTAACAGAGCACAGCACAGTAAAATGAGGTATGCACATGTACAAATAAAAAGAATGAAAGGGCTGGGCGCGGTGGCTCACACCTATAATTTTCAGGAGGCCCAGGCAGGCGGATCACGAGGTCAGGAGTTCAAGACCAGCCTGGCCAACATGGTGAAACCGCATCTCTACTAAAAATACAAAAAATTAGCCAGGTGTGGCGGCAGGCACCTGTAATCCCAGCTTACTTGGGAGGCTGGGGCAGGAGAATCACTTGAACCTGGGAGGCAGAGGTTGCAGTGAGCCGAGATTGCGCCATTGTACTCCAGCCCGGGCGATAGTGCAAGACTCTGTCTCAAAAAAAAAAAAAAAAAAAAAAAAAGAATGAAGGAGCAGACAGCCTCTACCACAGGAGGGCTGCCAGAGGCACCTGTACACCCCAGCCTCTGTGGGCCCCCTTTCTTCAGCATCCTGGAGAAACTCCCAAATTTCCAGACAAATTGGTCCAGATTAACAATCATCTTCCCCTTTCAGTTCTCTTTCTTTTCCCTCTCTTTTAGCTCTTTTCTTTTCTTTCTTTTTATTAAACTTCATTCACTTTTTAAAACATACTAGCTTTAGCATAAACGCATTTATTTATTATAATTCACTTAAATTTACCTTTATGGCAGTGTTTCTCTCCTAACATTTTCTGTCCATCTAATCATCTTCTATAAACTAGCTTGGATTTCTAGCTGAAGCTGGATTCAGTAAAACCTGAGAAGGAAAATTTAGCGTTCATGCCACAAAACACCTTGTTTAGCATAATTACTTACATACAACTTTCTCCCCCAATTATTTTTATTTCAAAACTATTTGATTTGACAGCAAGTTTCATTCATTTTTGAGGCTCTCACTCCTATAAACTGCAGATGAGTGGTAAAGTTAATCTGAATCGAGATCTTCTGAAATGCCACTGTTGATTCTGGGATTCTTTTCATTCGTGAAAAGAGTTTCTTATAGTAAAATAAATAAATAAATAAAAATCCTGAGGCAACCTCTGCATTTTTCTGAGAATCATTTTAGTGTGCAGAGAATACTATAAGGAGAATTTTCAGATTTATGATTTCCTTTCTATTCAAGCATTAGTATAGTTGCTATTTCAAAGCAGAACTACAAAGCTGATTCAGGGATAAATGACACAAAGTAAATATTTAAATTCTTTTTCTTGAAATGTGTGATAGCTTAATGCATGAGGTGGGGGCGCAATTTGATCTTCATAAGAATCACAGGAAAACTGCAGTTAGAAAACTCTACATCCGGCCAGCACAGTGGCTCATGCCTGTAATCCCAGTACTTTGGGAGGCTGAGGCGGGGGAGTCACCTGAGGTCAGGAGTTTGAAACCAGCCTGACCAATATGGTGAAACTCCATCTCTACTAAAAATACAAAAATTAGCCGGGCTGTGGTGGCGGGCACATGCAATTCCAGCTACTTGGGAGGCTGAGGCAGGAGAATCGCTCGAACCCGGGAGGTGTAGGTTGCAGTGAGCCGATCGCACCACTGTACTCCAGCCTGGGAAACAGAGCGAGACTGTCTAAAAAAAAAAAAAAGAAAAAGAAAAAAAAACCTCTACACCCTCTTGTTCTCAAATGCGAACTCTAGGCTTCTTCTGCCTCTTCTCCTCATCTTTGCATCACAGCCTCACTCTTAAATCAACAATCAATACAGGCCTCCTTTTGAGTCCGCTAAGCTGTTCTGGGTTCACATGGCAGCCCACTAGCACTGGCTGGAGAACAAAGCTCACTTTCTTTCTTCATTTGTTTTTTTTTTCCTCTTTCCAAATGAATGAATTTTTACATCATGGCTGTAATTATAAAATAGCCATGTTAATTTGATACCAAATCCATCTGCTCAACGTTGTGCATAATTCTAAACAATGTCAATGTTCCAGTTAATCACTTTTGCTCTTCACTTTAATTACCAAATTATCCAAACCCAGCTAGCTAACTACAAGTCCTATTTTCCAGCCTTAGTGCCAAACCCCTTGCTCAAGTTTTAATTCAACCATCACAGCCTCTTGGTTATAACCTCGTGAGGCCTGGGCTTTTAACCTCATTTCCATTATTCCATGTCCTTTTCTGAAGTATCACTCCCTTTGTCATACATTTCTTAAATAGCACCATGATTTACTTACACTGTATTTGCTCAATCTCTTGGCTGCAGTCTCGGTATTACTTATAACTTTGGTGTAGAAAACCTTTGGATAAAATATTTTTATGACTTCCTGGGAATCCATAGCAGAGTAAGAATCTGCTGAGGAATGAGGATCTAACATTATTGCTATAGGATTTCTTATTTGTAGATCATAAGGCATAAACTAAGAAAGCACGTTCAGAAACACATTTTAAAAAGTGGTAGGAGCCGGGCACAGTGGCTCACGCCTGTAATCCCAGCACTTTGCGAGGCCGAGGCGGGCGGATCACAAGGTCAGGAGATCGAGACTATCCTGGCTAACATAGTGAAACCCTGTCTCTACTAAAAAGAAAGGAAAAATTAGCTGGGCATGGTGGCGGGCGCCTGTAGTCCCAGCTACTCAGGAGGCTGAAGCAGGAAAACTGCGTGAACCCGGGAGGCGGAGCTTGCAGTGAGCCAAGATGGCGCCACTGTACTCCAGCCTGGGCGACAGAGTGAGGCTCTGTCTCAAAAACAAAAACAAACAAACAAACAAAAAGATTATTTAAATCTGGCTGGGTGTGGTGGCTCACACCCATAATCCTAGCACTTGGGGAGGTCGAGGCAGGCGGATTGCCTGAGCTCAGGGGTTCAAGACCAGCCTAGGCAACAAGGTGAAACCCTGTCTCTATTAAAATACAAAAAATTAGCCAGGCATGGCGGCTTGTGCCTGTAGTCCCAGCTACTCGGGAGGCTGAGGCAGGAGAATTGCTTGAACACAGGAGGTGAAGGTTGCAGTGAGCCGAGATCGTGCCATTGCATTCCAGCCTGGGCAACAGGGCAAGACTCTGTTTCAAAAAATATGTATATCTAATATCTAAAAAATAATACATGCCCACTGTAGCAAGTTGAAGAGTACAGACATATACATAAGGAAAAATGTAATAACCCTCTTTCCTATCCATTCTCATTTCACTGAGATAACACACATCTTTCTCTATCCTGTATCAAAATGCAATATAGGATAGAAAAAGGTATCTCCTACATATATATGTATGGGGTTCTATTTTCAAATACAACTTTCAAAACCCCATTACTCTGTAAATTGATTTTTCCCTTAATAATGTATCATGGCCATTTATATTGGCTCCAAAATGAATCATATAGATTTATTATTTTTAATAGTTGCATTCTACTCTGCAGTACAGTTATATCATAGTTTATTCATTATCTGAATATTCAAAATGTTCCCAGTTTTTGCTTCTATGAACAGTGTTGCACTAAACATCCTGGTACATGTATCTTTAGTTGCTAGTGCTTTTATTTCCATTGCATAAAGTTCCAAAATTGGGAGTATTGGGATTGCAAAGTTATTCATTTATGATTGACAAAGATTCTTTCCTTGACCAAACTCTAGCCAAGCTCCTGTGAGCTCTCTTCTCAACGAGGCTTCAATCCTGGCCTATAAAGACTTGAACAAACTCTAATATGGAGTTTGGAGAGAACTGGAGAGAACTCAAGGCTGCCAAAAAATTTATTGCTTGTTACAGAAAACACAGAGGACAAGGCCTCTGTCCCCCAGTCTCTCTGGAAAGACAGAATCCTAACTTCAGCAACTTTCAGCTAGCAGACACAGCTGGCTTCATTGCATTTACACTGACCAACCCTTTCTAATTTTTCACTTTCCTGACTCAACTGAGGCCCTCCTTGTCCCCTCCCTTAAAAATGCCCAGTCACTTCTGTACAAATCAAAGTTGAGCTCAGTTCACACTAGACTGTTTTCACTATTATAATAGTTATAACTGATTAAAATCTGTCCTTACCACTTTAGTGTCTGGCATTGTTTACCTTTAATGCTCTATATTTCCAGTTATTTTTCCAAAAATGAACTAACAGCAATGCAAAGCTATAGACTTAAAATGTCTCGGCCAGGCGCAGTGGCTCACGCCTATAATCCCAGCACTTTGGGAGGCCGAGGTGGGCAGATCATGAGGTCAGGAGATCAAGACCATCCTGGCTAACACAGTGAAACCCCATCTCTACTAAAAATACAAAAAATAAGCCAGGCATGGAGGCAGGCGCCTGTGGTGGCAGCTACTCGGGAGGCTGAGGCAGGAGAATGGCGTGTACCCGGGAGGCAGAGCTTGCAGTGAGCGGAGATCACGCCACTGCACTCCAGCCTGGGCGACAGAGTGACAGAGTGAGACTCCATCCCCCTCCCAAAAAAAAGTCTGAGAAATGTCCACTTTGAGGATCAAGATTGTAATATGAGAGGCACTAAAAATTTATTTCAGCCTTATATCCCACCAGGCATATTTATGAAATCATTTATGTTAAAAATGTTAGCTTTTTTTCCATGTAGAATCATAATTTTTTTTAAAAAGTATCTTAAATCTAACTGATTAAAATTTGTCAAAGTTAAAAGTTAGAGTCTATTTGCCCCCAGTTAGTCCTTATTATCTGCACATACCACAATTTCGATGAACTCTAAAGATCATTGAAGCCATGGAATCAACTGCTGATTGGGTAAAAACAATTTTTTTAATAAGCAAACGTGAACTGATGTGCTATTAAGGACAAAAATGTTAAGGTTGGACTAAAAATATTTTATTATACTTTCACAGCATGCAATGGTGCTGGTGGAAAAAGGGTCAGTCACCTTCTCACTTGTTTCTACCTTATTTTCTGCACTGTGGTCTTGGTAATTGAAGAGCCAGCTCTTCCACATACCATCTGAGGCAGAAATAGGGTCCACTATCTAAACAGGGACAAGGGGCACCAGTGTCTACAGCTATACTCCTCCTGGTATGGAATTTTATCTATACCCACCTCTTCTGAATTACATGGCTTCACCACATAGTTTGATTTGGGGCTCTGTAGTAAAAGGTTGAAATATATCTGTCTATATTTTTAATAGCATATATATTCCGTGTTACTGTTAACTGATATGGCTACACCAGCCAACACATTCTAAAACACAAACAACTGAGCGCAAGTTTCCCTGACGCACAGAGAAAATAATAAATTATATTCAATATAAATTAAGGGAAAATTATTCACATTGCCAAAGCATTCTTTGTTTTAGAAAGCTACTCATTAAAGGATTACAAGAAATGTGTGCACCCCTGGTGCACTAAAAATGGCATTCAACCAACCAAAATTCAACTCACACGATTCAAGAACACATTTATTAAGTAAAATAAACATAAGTCCGATTTTGGACCCAACTTACTGGCCCAGATGGTCTGTATCCTTTCTTTCAGAACAAAAAAAAAAGTGGGCAAGCAGTTCCTAGGTGCCTGTGATAGACAGCTATTTCACAACCTCCCCAGGGTGCTCAAAAGTCACCTGCTATAAATAGCTCCTCAGCACTCACATCAGAGTCCTCAGTTGAAGGGCCAGGTGAAAATATAAATTGCCTGAAATATGTCCCCTGCATTCTAATTCCATAGGCTACTATTTGCTGAACATTCTCAGTAATCCTCCTGACAATTTCACTATAAATATACTTAAAAACTTTTTTTAACCATTTTCTAAACTAGTAGGAGAGGTATTGTGGTGAGGGGTAAGAATGCTGCCCACCAGGAACAGGAAACCAGGATTCTCGTTCCGCAATCAGTCACGTAAGAGCCAAGTAAGTCATTTAAGCCTTTAAGAATAAAATTCCTCATTTGTGAAAAGGAAATGATAATACTCAACTCAAAGGTGGCAGTGGGGGTTGGAAATAATGCATTCCACATCAGGATTTTATCTTATAAAAATGACATGACATTTGTAATATCAAAAAAAAAGAGGCAATTCATCAAACAATCTTAATGCATTCATTCAAAGCTGTATACATCATGTAGCCATGAAAAGGATGTAACGGAAAGATGATCTTGATGTAGTAAGTTTAAAAAGTGGGCTAAGAAAAACCACTACGCATTTAGCCCCATTTTTATTACAATAAAGCATGTTTTCAAATGCACATAAAATATCTGCAGTGACAACAAACCATAAACATATATCTACTTTGAAGAAAAAAAAGAGGGTTCCAGGTCTTTTTTAAAAAATATGACTAATTTTAGTTGAGTATATTCATTTATAAAAAACTTGGATTGTGTCTATAATTAAAAATTAAAAACAATGAAGAAAACAATGGGAAATAATTAGTGTGAAGAAAGCACTTAGTGGTCGGGCATGGCAGCTCACACCTGTAACCTCAGTACTTTGGGAGGCCAAGGCAGGTGGAACACTTGAGGCCAGGAGTTTGAGACCAGTCTGGCCAACATAGGGAAACCCCATCTCTATCCACACCTGTAATCTCAGCTACTTGGGAGGCTGAGGCACAAGAATCGCTTGAACCTGGGAGGCAGAGGCTGCAGTGAGCTAAGATAGGCCACTGCACTTCAGCCTGGGTGACAGAGCCAGACTCCATCTCAAAAAAAAAAAAAAAAAAAAAAAAGAAAGCACTTAGCACAATGCCTAGTAGACTTTGACAAATGGTGATTATCATAGTTACTTTTGTGTAGAAGCTACAGAACTCTTTAAGTAAAACAAGTTTACATAAAACTAGCAGACCTTGGTAACATGCAAGTTATGCCTGTGTGTGAATTGGATTAATTATTTTTGGAAAAATGAATTTTTAAAAAATTGTGGTGATTATCTCATGGGTATATAAATATGTCAAGACCTCAAACTGTATACTTTAAATATGTGTGGATTATCACATGTCAATTATACCTTAACAAACTTGTTTAAAACAGAGTGGAACTAACATTTTCAACAGGAGTAAGATGGAAGACTGAGATCAGAATTTAAAGTTCCTAAGGTCTTTATGCTTTTCAGAAGACTGAATATATTAATATTAGACTTTGTTAAATCAAGTATGTATTTTAAAGTTGCAAGTACCACCACTAAAACAAAACATATAGATTATGTAACTAATTGAGGGGAAAAATTGGAATAAAGAAAATTTGAAATATCCAAAAGAAGTCAGGAAAGAAAGAATGATAAATCAAAAATAAAAAATAACATTACTATCTCAATAATCACAGTGTAGATGGTCTAAACTCACCATTAAAATGTGAAGACTAGGCCAGGCGCTGTGGCTCACGCTTGTAATCCCAGCACTTTGGGAGGCCAAGGCGGGCAGATCACAAGGTCAGGAGATCGAGACCACAGTGAAACCCCATCTCTACTAAAAATACAAAACTTAGCCGGGCGTGGTGGCGGGCGCCTGTAGTCCCAGCTACTTGGAGAGGCTGAGGCAGGAGAATGGCGTGAACCCGGGAAGCGGAGCTTGCAGTGAGCCGAGATTGCGCCACTGCACTCCAGCCTGGGCGACAAAGCGAGACTCCGTCTCAAAAAATAAATAAATAAATAAATAAAGACTATAATTAAATAACAAACAAAAAGATAGATCCATTTTTACTCAGTTCAATTCCACAGGTGCAGGGCTATATGTGTGTAGTAAGAGGATCAGATACCTCTCCCCAACTCAACTTCTTTTAACTGCTTTTCTGAAGCCTTGAAATTAATTGAAGGAAAGTTCTTTATACCAAAAATAACAAAGGAAAGTAACTTTGGTGGGAAGAGGAGAGGGTGGGAGAAATGGAAAGGAGACAAAGAGAACTGGCAAAGAAAAATGTTTCCATGCCATAATTTCAGCAAATGTGTAAATTAAATGCACATGAAATTGTCTAACTGATATCCAGCTGGTTTATTGAAAATGATGTATCACTTGCTACCTAAAATGAGACAGTCGGGGCAGGTTGGGGCTAACATCTGGGACCTCCTAGCTGCTCTTCCCCCCAGGAGGTGTCATGGTAAAAATACTTTCCTGAATAGTGGAGCTAGAACTCCTCTAAGGAATTTGAACTAAACCAGGCCAGATGATACAATTCAATGGTTCTTTCATACAGTCTGCAAAACTTGGTTAGATTGTTTTAATCAATCTTATCGGGAAAACAGATGGAAAGTCCTTCCCAGAAGTTAATCCTTCAGTCTTATTCCAAAAGTAGGCCACATGGCTCCTCAGGCGGTCTGCATTTGGCAGCACTTTCCCAGTCTCTATCGATTTTACACGTGTTGGGACTGATGTTGAGGGAATTGTGGGTGAGATACTAGGAAACTATGGACATTAATGAAGTTCATTGCCTGTAAGCAGCGTCTCTCCAGATATCGTTCCCAGCCCAGTTATCTACGAATTTGTGATCCTATCCTGATCACTGGGATGATAAAATAAAAATTGCACAGGACTAAGAATCAAAAGATATGGCTTCTTATCCAGCCCTGACTTAATCCACTCAAGGGACAGTAACTGAGTCCAGAATATTACCATTATGAGTTCACCTCAATGATCAAGCAACAAGATGAGAATGGCAATATTTGTTTCATGAATTTCTTAAGAAGAATTGAAATAATATAGAAAAATCTTCTTTGAAAAACCATAATATATGGTAAGGCGGACTTTTTTCTTACATTCATAAGACTGTTTTAAGCTTTCATGGACCTTTGCCTACATGACATCATCTCCTATAGAAGAGGGTGAGAAGCTATAGTTGACATCTATGACACTGTTTTCCTGACATTCCCACTCTCCTCCATTACCACCTTCAACCACCCCATCTGTCCCCCCTACCTTGGCCCAGATGAGCATGTGACTCAAACTGAGCCAATCATAGTCCCTCTCTTTTTTTGGCCACATTTGAGTATTCCAGGAATAAGCATGTGATTGAGGTGGATGATTCCCTAACCAAATGACTCCCTTCCCCAAATTTTTAGGACATAGAACCAGAAAATCCTTTTTCTGTGGCAAATATACAAAGGTATAAAACCTACAACCTATTAGCAGTTATATTTTCTGAGGGAGAAATTTTCACTTAATATTCCATTTTCAAGTGTAATATGTCTGCCTTTAGGTGGGCCTGGTCCAGAGACCAGGGTCCCCCAGCCTAAACACCCTATATTTTACTCTGTTGAGAGAATAAACTTCCAGCCTTCTGCTATGATGAGAGATGGGTGATCTCCCACTTGTGCAAAAACCCTTTGATCTCATCTTAATGGAGTTCCAAAAGGAAACAAAGGTAGATAATGTGTGTGTTAAGCCCATCTTCAGCTGGAAGCTCAAAATCTTTATAATACACTCATTGCTTTTTATAATATTCTTAATCCATTTTGATGTCTCTGGCCCTTGGGGCCCAAATACTGTCATGCCTACCCCAGACCCTCTACCTTGGTCATATCTTTCCAGTCTTATGCTCTATATTTAAAACCATCCCTCCTCCCATAAAAATTCTCCTTTCCTTAGTTACAGGGTTACATCAAACAGAGAAAAGTATAGATGCATTGATGTCATATCAAAGTAACAGGAATTGACTCACCCCTCTCTGTACTATGTATGGCTTTTTAAAAAATAACTTTACTTAAAAAGTAGAAGAAGACAGAGAAAATACAGCCATCTCAATTCACAGAGACAACTTCAAAAGAAACCAAACCTGCTGACATCTTGATCTTGAACTTGACATCATTGTTAAATCAAAGTAACAAGAATTGACTCACTCCTTTCTGGACTATGTATGGCTTTTAAAAAAATAACTTTTATTTAAAAGAAGAAGAAGATAACTGTGAAAAACACAGCCATCTCAATCCACAGAGACAACTTCAAGAGAAACCAAACCTGCTGACACCTTGATCTTGAGCTTCAGCCTCCAGGATAGTGAAAAATGAATTTCTCTTGTTTAAGCAAAAAAAACCCCACTTTTATTGATTTGTATGTGTGTAATTTCAAAAATTATATATGTTTATCATAAAAAACTTTTAAAGTATAGAAAATTACAAAGGAGAAAAATAAGATCAATTTTAATTACATCTTTTATAACATTAGTTTGGCATATACATGTGATAATCTGCAGATGGCCTCCCAAGATCCTTACATATCCTCACGGAGTCCTTGCTCATGCTGAATCAGGACTGACCCTGTGTGACCAATACGATACATGAAAAGTGATGACGTATGACTTCCAAGGCAAGGTCATAAAAAGCCTTGCATCTTTCATCTTGGTTTCTTGAATCTCTCACTCTGAAACAAGCCAGTCAGATGCCACCTTATAAGGATATTCAATATGCCCCATAGAGAAGTCCATGAAGAAAGGAACTGAAGTCTCAGCTAACAGCCAGCACCAACATGCCAGCCATATAAGTGAGCCACCTCAAAAGCAGACGTCAGCAAGATGGTGGAATAGAATTTTCCAGCACATATCCCCTTGCAGAAACCCCAATTTGAACAACTATCCATGCATGAATGTACCTTCTCAAGAACTAAGAATCCCAATGAGAGATTACATAACTAGGGTGTAGTACAGAAATAAGAAAAGGCACATTGAAGAGGGTGAGAAAGAGTGTCATATTACTCATGTCATTCCTCCCCCCCAAGGGGTGCACAGCACAGAGAAAGATATCTTCCCTGTGGAGGAAGGAGAGTGAACTGAAAACCCTACTTTGCTATGGACCCCAGCATCGGGCCCAGTTCAGTGAAATCCAGTGCCAGAGCAGCCCTCATGATCCCAAGCTCTAGGCTAGCACCTGTGGATAAGGGCATCCAGGGCTACCCTAATGCTGGGCCAGCCCCTATGGCCCCAGGCTGCAAGCAGGCCTCTATAGAATCAGGCTTCAGCTCCATTCAAGCACCACACCAATACAACAGCACTAGGCTCTACACCCAGAGGCATGTCTGCCACAGCAGCTCAACCTCTAGGCCAAACCCTGCAGACACAGGCTTCAGGCAAGTCCCAGTAACCAGTCTAGCCCTTGTGTGGACTCAGGCTCCGGGCCCATCCTAGAACAAAGTGGGCCTCTATGAACTCAGGCTCAAGGTCCATCTTAGGGACAGGTTGGCCCCCATGAACCTAGACTTCAGGCTAGCCCCTGCAAACACAGGATCCAGATGCACTCCCGTGAATGCAGAATCGAGGCCCACCCCAGGAGATCCAAGCTCCAGGCCTTCCTGCCTGCTGACTCAGGCACCAAGGCAACTTGCCTGAGAATACAGGAGCAAGCCTGCCCTCAGATTCCACCAAACAACCCACCCAGAATCTCTAGATAGACTGACTGGTGAGAGCTTTCCAAAGCCAATGTGTAAAAGGTAGAACAGGTGCTTACTTCTTCATATGCATAGACATCAACATATAGCCACAAAGATAGTGAATAATAAGGGAAACACCACCACCAAACAACAAAATTAAGTAACTGACCTTAAAGAAATGGAGATCTATGAACTGCCTGTCAAAGAATTCAAAATAATCATCTTAACAGAGCTCAGCGAGCTATAAAAGAATACAGATAACTAAATCAAATCATGAAAACAATATGAAAGCAAAATAGGGGATTTGATGATGGTATAGAAACCAGAAAAAAGAACAAGGCAGAAATTCTGGATCTAAAGAACATAGTAATGGAACTGAAAATTCCATAGAGAGCTTCAACAGTAGCCTCAATCAAGCAGAAAAAAGAATCAGTGAGCTCAAAGAGAGATCATTTGAAATATTCAGCCAGAGAAACAACGACAACAACGAAGAATAAGTAAGAATGAAAAAAGCCTATAGGATTTATGAGACAACATCAAGCAATCCAATATGTACATTAGGGGATTCACAAAAGTAGCAGAGAAAGAAAAAAGAGCAGAATGCTTATGTAAAGAAATAATGATAAGAAACTTCCCAAATCTGGAGAGGCAAATGAGCATCCAGATCTATGAAGCCCAAATAGCCCCAAGCAGATTAAATATAAAGAGATCTTCACCAAGACACATTACAATCAAATTCCCAAAAGACAAAGAAAAAACTTTGAAAGCAGCAGTAAATGAAATTGAATCCTTATGTCACATACAAAAATGAACTCAAAATAGATTAAAACTTAAACTCAAAATAGATTAAAAAATTAAACTTAACACCTGAAAACTATAAAACTACTACAAGAAAAGATAGGGGAAAATCTACTTGACATTGGTCTGGGCAATGATTTCTTAGATATGACTCCAAAAGCACAGGCAACAAAAGTAAACACAGAGAGTTGAGGTTGCATCAAACAAAAATGCTTCTGCACAGCCAAGTAAATAATCAACAGAATGTAGAGAGAGCCTGTGGAATGGTAGAAAATATTTGCAAACTATGTATTATATCTGATAAGGGACCAATATCCAAAATATGTAAGGAACTCAAAGCAACTCAATAACAATAAAACAAATAATTCAAATTTTAAAATGGGCAAAGGACCTGAAGAGGTGTTTCTCAAAAGAAAAAATACAAATGGCCAATAGGTATGTGAAAAAATGCTCAGCTGGGCACAGTGGCTCACACCTGTAATCCCAGCACTTTGGGAGGCTGAGGCCGGCAGATCACGAGGTCAGGAGATAGAGACCATCCTGGTCAGGAGATCAAGACCATCCTGGCTAACGGTGAAGCCCCGTCTCTACTAAAAATACAAAAACAAAAATGGCCGGGCACAGTGGCTCATGCCTGTAATCCCAGCACTTTGGGAGGCTGAGGTGGGTGGGTCATGAGGTCAGGAGATCGAGACCAACCTGGCTAACACAGTGAAACCCCATCTCTACTAAAAATACAGAAATTAGCCGGGCGTGGTGGCGGGCGCCTGTAGTCCCAGCTACTTGGGAGGCTGAGGCAGGGGAATGGTGTGAACCCGGGAGGCAGAGCTTGCAGTGAGCCGAGATTGCACCACTGCACTCCAGCCTGGGCGACAGAGCGAGACTCCGTCTCAAAAAAAAAAAAAAAAAAAAATTAGCCGGATGTTGTGGCAGGCACCTGTAGTCCCAGCTACTCAGGAGGCTGAGGCAGGAGAATGCTGTGAACCCCAGAGGCGGAGTTTGCAGTGAGCCGAGATTGCACCACTGCACTCCAGCCTGGGCAACAGAGAGAGACTCCATCTCAAAAAAAAGAAAAAGAAAAAGAAAGAAAAGAAAAAAGAAAAAAACATTTAAAATAGAAGTATCATATACTTCAGCAATCCCACTTCTGAGTATTTATCCAAAGAAAATGAAATCAGCATGTCAAAGAGATACCTACACTCCATATTTGTTGTGGCATTATTTACAATAGCCGAGATGTGGAATCAGCCTAAGCATCCATTGACAGATGAATGGATAAAGAAAATGTGGTATATACAAGGAAGTGCTATTTAGCCTTAAAGAATAAGAAAATTCTGTAATTTGCAACAACATGGATAAACCTGGAGACTATTATGCTAAGTGAAATAAGCCAGACACAGAAAGACAAGTTCTGCAGGATCTCATTTTTACGTGGAATCTAAAAAAGTTGAACTCAGAAACAGAGTAGAATGAGGGTTGCAAGGGGCTGGGAAGGGGTGAGAATGAGGAGGTTTTGATCAAAGGGTACAAAATTTCAGTTTGACAAGATGTATGAGTTCTATTGTACAGCATGGTGACTATAGTTAATAATATTGTATTGTATACTTGAAAATTGCTAAGAGGGTATATCTTAAATGTTCTCACCACAAAAATAATGATTGGTATATGAGGTGATAAGTATGTTAAATAGCTGATTTGATCTTTTTGTAAGGTATACATATATCAAAACATCATGTTTTATATATAAATATATACAATTTTAGTTTGTCAATATCTTAATAAAGATTGGGGGCTGGAAATAACGAAAAGAAAAGTAAATCTCTAGTCCCTATTGAGTCTTCCGAAGTGACATCTGACTGCGACCTCACAAATGAAACTCCTTAATCTGACCTTCTCCTGAATTTCTGGCCCATAGAAATCATGTGAGGTAATAAATGATTACAGTTGTTTAAAGGCACTTAGTTTTGGAATGATTTGTGACACAGAAATAAGTAATAAAATATATTTCTTATCTTTACTAAAATGCAAATGGGCAAATATACAAAAGTTTGCATTTTGTATTTGCTATATATCATAAATATTTCCACTGTATTAAATATTCTTTTTTTTTTTTTTTGAGACAGAGTCTCATACTAGCACCAGGCTGGAGTGCAGTGGTGTAATCTCGGCTCACTGCAACCTCTGCCTGTCAGGTTCAAGCACTTCTCCTGCCTCAGCCTCCCTAGCAGCTAGGACTACAGGCATGCACTACCACGCCCAGCTAATTTTTGTATTTTTAGTAGAGATGAGGTTTCACCATGTTGGCCAGAATGGCCTCAATCTCCTGACCTCACGGTCCACCCCCCTCGGCCTCCCAAAGTGCTGGGATTACAGGCGTGAGCCACCGCGCCTGGCCTAAATATTATTAAATATTCCAATATCATCAAATATTCTGTCGTATGTCATCAAACATGGTTTTTTCTAGATGCCTGCACAATATTCTATGCTATCTACATAGTATAATGTATTATGTCTTAAAAGTAAATGTCTGAAAAAATAATGTCTCAATTGCAATGATGAAAGGTTGGTTGAGAAAAAACATATATGCATATATATGCAAGGTAACTCTGCATACTTTGTTAATACTTTCATTCATTCATTCACCAAATTTAAGATTAGAAAGTTGGTATGTGTCATTCACCTGATCTTATGTCTGGTAATCCAGGAGAGGTAGAAATGATTAAGGCATTGTTAAGGTCTCAATTCACACTTGCACAGCACTTGGCTTTTGTCTAAACCTACCTAAAGCCCCAAACAGAGAGTAATCATGTTATACCTGGTATGCATAATTTGAAAAACATGTCTAATCTCTACCACATGTAAATTTGTGTCCTAATGAATCTCATTACAACAAATGATACAAAATATTACTTAAACATTTATTATATGTAAGGTTATATCTGGTTCCCAGAGGGATTTCTTTAAAATAGTTTTATTGAAACATAATTCACATACCATACAATTCACTGGGTTTTGCTATATTATATAGTTAATTTTTAAATTGTAATAAAATATATATAACATAAATTTGCTATTTTGACCATTTTTACATGTACTATTCAGTGGTATTAATTACATTCACAGTGTTGTGCGATCATCACCACTATTTCACTATTTGCAAACTTTTTTATCACACCAAACAGAAACTTTACAACTATTAAGAAATAACTCTCTATTCTCCCTTCTCCCCCAACCCCCAGCCACTTCTAATCTACTTTCTGTTTCTATGAATCTGCATATTGTAGATATTTCATATAAGTGGAATCATGTAATACTTGTTCCTTTGTGTCCGGATTATTTCACTTAGCATGATGTTTTCAAGGTACATTCATATTTTAGCATATATGAGAACTTCATTCCTTTTTGTGGCTGAATAATTTCCCATTGCATGTCTATGCCACATTTTGTTTATCTCTTCATCTGTTGATAGACATGTGGGTTGTGTCTGGTTGTGTCGGCCTTTCAGCTATTATAAATAATGCTGCTATGAACATTAGTGTACCACAGAGAGATTTTTTTTAAGCACAAAATAAGGCCTAGACATGAAGGAATTTATAATTAGTTTGTTGAGAGAAGAAACTCTTGGAAAATTAACCACAGAGGCAAATAGTAGTTGAATAAAGAAACACCACCAGACATGGGATTAACTATATAAGAAAGGATTTATATAGTATTACAGTATATAAATGTTATAGCATTTCTGAAGAGGGCAAATTCACTCAAGACTGGTGACAGCTTCATCATCAAAGGAGGAAGAAGAAAAATGTTGTTCACTTCATCATTTACAAAGTTTCTGATATCACAGTTTCAGTGGGGTTGAAAACAGGCGATCAGATTTTATGTGTTTAAAATCCGAAAGAGAAGTGAGAAAATAAAGGTAGTATGTGATGGAATACTCACTGAGAATTTTGGCAGTGAAATCAGAGAATCCAAATGGGTCATTAGAGGGGTGCTGCAGGTTCAGGTAGATTGGGTGTAGTTTCCATGGCAAAGAAGAGATATGGATGTTTTAAAAGAAAATATCCTAGAAACAAAAGAAATTGAGAGAAGACATTGAAGAAGGATGCATTCATTGACCAGAAGGTGGGGAGACAGTTTCAGATAGAAAACACAGACGTGGGTTAGGTGCGGTGGCTCATGCCTGTAATCCCAGCATTTTGGGAGGCCAAGGCGGTCGGATCACTTGATATCAGGAGTTCAAGGCCAATATGGTGAAAACTCATCTCTACTAATACAAAAAATTAGCCAGGCATGGTAGCGCACGCCTGTAACCACAGGTACTCAGGAGGCTGAGGCAGGAGAATGGCTTGAATTTAGGAGGCAAAGGTTGCAGTGAGCCAAGATCGGACCACTGCACTCCAGCCTGGGTGACCGAGCGAAACTCTGTCTCAAAAAAAAAAAAGTGCACACTCCAAGGTTGGGGCACCTCTTTGAGTAGCATGTGGCACAACTACCGAATGTTTTGTCTTTGTCAGAGGGCCTCCATTACCAGAGAAACAGCCCTAGTTCCCAGCAGAAGAAATAAGAGATTGTTCCAGAACAGTCTGTCCCCCTGGCCCAGCCTCCTGTTCCTTGGGCTACATACATAATCTCAACTCACTTGTAGGTCCCTGATTCTCTTGCTGTTTTGTGAAATCAACCAGTGAGACCACTCAACCCAGATTTCTTGACCTTCCCTGAAGGCCCATTCATGCCTGACTTGGTCACTCCTTCCCTCTTTTTTTTTTTTTTTTTTTTTTGAGACGGAGTCTCACTCTGTCACCCAGGCTGGAGTGTAGGTTCACACCATTCTCCTGCCTCAGCCTCCCGAGTAGCTGGGACTACAGGCACCCACCACCAACACCTGGCTAAATTTTGTATTTTTAGTAGAGACAGGGTTTCACCATGTTAGCCAGGATGGTCTCGATCTCCTGACCTCGTGATCCAACCGCCTCGGCCTCCCAAATTGCTGGGATTATAGGCGTGAGTCACTGCACCCGGCCCACTCCTTCCTCATTTTCTAGTGATATATATTTTTAATGGTAGTCTCTGCAGGATCCAACAGTTAATGGCACTCACCAAGAGATTTTTCTTTAACTGACTCGGAAATGTGTATGTGAAGGCTAATTGCACACATTCCCTCCCTTCATTTTCCCCATCCTAGAGGCTGTTGAGGATCGTTTCTTGAGGCTCAGTCCTCTAGTCTTCCCTACCCTTTCTCCCAGGAGAACTGGACAATCATGCACAATTCTCATGTGCCTGCATATTTAATTCTAACCATTCTCTTCACTTTCCTCGCTTCTACTTCTTAGCCAAGTATTACTTCAGAAAAATCTCACCCTATTTGGGAACCCAAAAAAAAAAATCCAAAAAATTTCCCAAAAAAATTACCCTACTTGGGCTGGGCGCGGTGGCTCATGCCTGTAATCCCAGCACTTTGGGAGGCCGAGGAGGGTGGATCACGAGGTCAGGAGATGGAGACCATCCTGGCTAACATGGTGAAACCCCATCTCCACTAAAAATACAAAAAAATTAGCAGGGCGTGGTGGCAGGTGCCTGTAGTCCCAGCTACTCGGGAGGCTGAGGCAGGAGAATGGCGTGAACCTGGGAGGCGGAGCTTGCAGTGAGCCGAGATTGCACCACTGCACTCCAGCCTGAGCGACAGAGCGAGAATCCATCTCAAAAACAAAACAAACAAACAAACAAAATTACCCTATTTGGGAACCAAAAAAAAAGTATGTCTACACATTAACAGCAGCGTTAGTCGTACTTTGTCCTTCAGGAAAAGGCAAGTATGAAGTTTAACAGTAAAATTAGACATAAAAGCCTAAAAAAGTCTCTCTACCTAACAGTCACTTAGATAAGGCAGTCCCCTTTAAAAAAAAGAATTCCATCTATTTCCTCATTTTTCTTTAGTAAATTTGCTTTTCCTCCAACATTATGAAACAAGATAAATATGATTTATCTCTTATGCTTGTCCCAGACTCTAGTACAGCACCTGGCACTTCCTGGATTCTTTACTAGTGTTTGTTGCTTTGCATGCGAGGTGGTTTTGTTGATCCAGTATATACTTTTTCCGTTTGGTTAATTAATATATTATCAATATATTAATGTGATATAATTATTAGCATATTAATATATAATATAATGTATTAATGTAGACATAATACATTAATAGTTAGATTTCATTGAATAATTTAAAATGCATTCATATTTAGAATAAATAATATAATACACTATAAATACATTGTAATAATTTCATTGTAGATACGTGGCATTTTAGGTGCAGTATGCAGTCACTATTTATAACTTTGTTTCTGTGGGGAAAATGTAAAGTGAATTCAGAGGGCCAAGAAAATTATTGAAAACAAACTTTTGGACCATTACCAATTTGTAAATCGTGCAATGAATGGTCATTATTTATATATGTCTTTAACTTTTATTTTGATTTCAGAATTTTCTGACTGGTTAAACTCTAGTTTCATAACCAAACTCTGATGCAATAAGACATGAACCAAAAATATGATCATTCCAGTTGGCTGCAACTCATTGCCAGGATTTCAGAGACCTATGTTTCCAGGTCTCTGCCATTGGTGGGGCCATAAGAACCTACAGTGTCTTCTGATTTTATCCATTTTCATCAGTTCTATTTTTGTATCTCCATATTTAGCACACAGAAGCTATCTTTATCACCCCAGCTGACTGGCATGAGAGTCCCCAAGGCATAGTGGTTATAGAAGATTATTATAGCATACTTCCTATCCTTCAAATAAGACAATGAAAAATGCAGAAAAGACATCAGCAAGTGGTCACAATGTTGGAAGTATGTGCGTGTGTGCATGTGCACTTGCGTGTGTTTTCATTGCTAAAGATTTATTTCTTTGGACTAAGTTGTAGGCACTATTAGAAGCATAATGTCTACAATGGTTTTTGGAACTCAAATTCAGGCTGTGTAATTGAATCTATTCCTATACCTACATTCACTTGAAAACATTATGGTAAAGTCTTTTACAAGCATATCGTCCAGATTTCAAATTTGGAAATTTTTTTTAAAAAACTTCTATTGCCCTAATTCTCAACTGAGGAATCCATAGTTACCCAGCCCAGGTGAAGAGCTGAATCATTCTAATAAGCCAAATCTCCAAAACTGCCAGTCCTTGGCTTGCTATTCAACTATTCAATTTTACTTGATATAGAACGTTCAGCTCAACGTTTCAGAATGGAGATGACTGTGACTATAGAAAAGGTAGCAATATCTCACAGTCTAAATTTCACATTATTTATGTAGCTGTGGGTGGCACCGTAGCTCTTCTGTTTAGATTTGCACTGTCTTATACAGTAGCCACTAGGCGCCTGAAGCTATCAACTTGCAATGAGGCTAGTCTGAGCTGAGACATGCAGTAAGCATAAAATACACACTGGGTTTCAAAGACTTATTACAAAAAAGGAATATAAAATGTTTTATTAGTGGTTTTTTATATTGGGTGCATGTTGAAATGTTATCTTGTATATATTTGGTTAAATCAACTATATTATTATTTTAGAAGGGTCTTGCTCTGTTGCCCATGCTGGAGTGCAGTGAGTGGTGCAATCATAGTTCACTGCATCCTTGAACTTCTGGGCTCAAGCAATCCTCTCACCTCAGTCCCCTGAGTAGCTAGGACTGCAGGCACGTACCACCATGCCCAGCTAATGTTTAAAATTTTTTTTGTAGAGACAGGGTCTTGCCATGCTGCCCAGGCTATTCTTGAAATCCTGACCTCAAGCAATCCTCCCACC
This sequence comes from Nomascus leucogenys, assembly GCF_006542625.1. NCBI lineage: Eukaryota > Metazoa > Chordata > Mammalia > Primates > Hylobatidae > Nomascus > Nomascus leucogenys. The sequence continues at coordinate 53,389,862 of NC_044399.1, forward strand.
TTTGCCTCCCAAAACACTGGGATTACAGGTGTGAGGCATTATCCCCCACTCCTTAAACTATGATATTAAAATTCATTTCATCTGTTTCTTTTTATTTTTTAAAATATGGTCACTAGAAAATGTAAAATGAACTATGTAGGTCACATTAGTGGCTCACATCCTATTTCTATTTTATTTTTTATTTTACTTTATTTTTTAAATTTTTTTGAGACAGGGTCTCACTTTGTTGCCCTGGCTGGAGTGCAGTGGTGTGATCATAGCTCAGTGTAGACTTGAACAACTGGGCTCAAACAATGTTGCCAACTCAGCCTCCTGAATATCTAGGACTACAAGCACGTACCCCCACGCCTAGCTATTTTTTTTTTTAGAGAAAGGATCTCACTATGTTGCCCAGGCTGGTCACCTGGGTTCAAGCGATCTTCCAGCCTCTGCCACCGAAATTGTTGGGATTACAGGTATGTATTTCTACAGGACTGTGCTGTAGGGTGTTCCATGATAAATAGTAAGAGCAGTAAGTAGTCTTTAAAACTGGAAGTCAGAGCTGCTGCCGAATTTTACTCCACATCAGGCTAACCAGAGGAGAGTATGACTTGAAGTGATGTAACAGCCCATGCACGTTTAGTTTCCCCATCCAAAGAATTCTAGTAATACCCAACAAGACAACTATGAACACAGGCCACTAAGAGAAATAAATAAATGTTACCACAGTATAATACTTACCTTACCTGTTTCCTAATTGATAACACATCCCTCATTTTCATCTAAGGGATTATTACTTGTGCCCATTTCATGGCATGGAAACTAGATATTGAATCATTAATTCACTTGTTTTGAGTTTTTGTTGTTTTATTCTCCTGCCCACTGCTATTAGAATGAAGACTAGGGACAATTTAAAAAATAGAAACATGAATTTGCCATTTATAAATGTAATAGAAAGTAACACTTTTAAGATTCTATGTCTGGGCAATAGGCAGTTATTCAGAGGCAAGAAAGGTCGCAGCAATATCTCTGTGCATTTTACTGGCTATGCACACAGGGAGGTGTTCACACTGACCCTGAATATTAATAAACATAAAAAGTTCAGCACCAAATCCCTGTTGTGGGATTACCGGATTACTGAATTAAAAACATATTGGAAGTCATTGCTGCCAGCAGAGAATTGTGTAACTGCTGGTAAAAAAGAAAAAAAAAAAAACAATAGTGATTTCAGGAGTAGACTGAGAACAAAACAGTAATATCTTTGTAATGTTCTGAAATTGCTGCATGAATAAAGCTGAGACGGGCTCCCCTGCATTTCCCAGTTTGATTTGCTGACCATCTTGTCTGCCCATAATTGTTTTCTGCCATTCATTTCCTCCAATTGTCAATTATTACTAAAACAATTATGAAAAAAGTACATGTCTTTGTTTCCTGTTGCTGATGAATGCAGTGAAGTCATAGAACAGGCCAGTGCATCATAATCTTTTCCATTACAATGGATTATGCTGTCACAAACAGGATACAGCCCTTTACTTAGAGGAGAGGCCATCAATGGCACTGAATTAGCACAAACATATTGTCAGCCATGACAGCAAGAAATCAGAACAGAGACTTAGCTCTGTACGTTTTGAAAACATACTGGGTTTTGTTCCTGATTATAAAAGTAGTACATGCTTATTTATCCTGGAGACAAAGTAGAAAATCAACATCACTGTTACCCCACCAACCAGAAATTTTTTTCTGAGACGTAGTCTCGCTCTGTCACCCAGGCTGGAGTGCAGTGGCGCAATCTTGGCTCACTGCAACCTCCGCCTCTTGGGTTCAAGCGATTCTCCTGCCTCAGCCTCATGAGTAGCTGGGACTACAGGCACATGCCACCACGCCTGGCTAATTTTTGTATTTTTAGTAGAGACAGAGTTTCACCATATTGGCCAGGCTAAGAAATTTCTATTGTTAACAGTTGGTGTATGACTTTTTAGCTCTTACTTCTTTTTTCATATGTACATATATATTTTTGAAGCAAATGGGGTCACACTATATATATAATTTTGTAGACTTCTTACATTCACTGAATGTAAGTGTAAATGTTCGCTTAGCATTTACTATGAACAGTTTACAATGTCATTAAATATTATTATGTAATTTAATGGCTGTATAAAATTTCATATTGTGAAACGTTATTTAATAATTCCCTTTATATTTCGGTTAGTTACAAAATGTATCTGTTATGAATAGTCTTTTACACATGCACTATTATCTGAATTTATGATGTTTTTAAGAATAGATCCCTAAAAGATAGACTTTTTGCTTTTTACTAAAAAATATATTGTGTATTTTGAAGTAAATATTTAGAATCAAAGGTCTAGGAAATCTTAATAAAAAGGCACATATGTGCATTGAAAGTTTAGTAGCCAAACATAATATATGTGCCTGCCTAAAATGGTAAACAGGTGAAGTACTTTTAATGATTAGAAAGTTTAAGATAAATCTAAAACTGTTCTATTCAAAATGCCTTTCAGGCCAACAAGCTGTAAGGGTGTATGTAATTCCATGGAGTCGTCCTCCAGAATCTCCTAGCACAACTAGCCTTCTTGATTATGCTATTTAGAGATTCCTAAGGAGCTTGCTTCTAGTGCCTGGCTCTGCTGTCTCTGGGCTGAACGTTGTTTTCCGGTATTGCCACTAGGGGGCAGCCAGGGACAAAGAGAGGAGGTTGACACCTTTGGTCTTGTTTTCAGCATAACCTTTTTCTAAAAATTGCACGATCTCATTTATATGTGGAATATTTTTTAAACACTAAAACACAGAGATACAGAATGAAACAGTGGTCACTAAGGGTGGAAGGAGGGGGGAAGGGAAATGGGGACATATAGGTCAAAGGATACAAAATAGCAGACACTAAAGAACAAGTTTGGAGGCTGGGTGCCGTGGCTCAGGCCTGTAATCTCAGCACTTCGGGAGGCTGAGGCAGGAGGGTCACTTGAGGTCAGGAGTTCAAGACCAACTTGGCAACATGGTGAAACCCTGTTTCTACTAAAAAATACAAAAATTAGTGGGTGCAGTGGCGTGTTCCTGCAGTCTCAGCTATTTGGGAGGCTGAGGCACAAGGATCACTTGAGTCCTGGAGGTGGAGGCTGCAGCAAGCCGAGGTTATGCCACTGCATTCCAGCCTGGGTGATAGAGGGGGACCCTGTCTTGAAGAAAAAAGAAAAAAAAACAAATTTGGAAATCTAATGTCCAACCTCAAGATGAAATTTAATAAAATTGTATTGTATTAGGGATTTTTGTAAAATAAGTATGTTTAGCCACACATGTCATACAAAAAAGTAACTACATGAGATTATAGATTCTTCATCACAATCTTTATTTCACCAGATAACCAAGGGAAAATTTAAGATGAGCCACTAAGGCGAAAAACGATTCAGGAGGTTAACAAATAAGGAAAACCTCTGGGTATAAATGATTTCCATTTTCTCAGACAGAGTAACCAAAAGATAGAGAATTCTACGAGGGCCACCAAAGTTAGGAACAATAGAAGACCTGGAACCTGGCTAAAAACTGGGTTCTAGCATGAGCAACTGGCATCCTTAGCTCTTTGCAGATGGAGAAAGTGAATCTAGAGCCAGAGGCTCAACATTCTGTCTATGAGTCTCATTTGTGAGGGCTTTGGCCCCTCCACATGGTGGTTCCATTTTCCATCTGCCTCTCATTAATGATGTGATCATAGACACGTTACTTAATCTCTCTGACCTCACTTTTCTCAACTACAAAATGTGGCTGGCAATGGAACCTGCCAATAGATGGTTGCAGAGGCAAAGGGAGATAATGGAGATAAAAGGCTTGACATAGAGTAAGTGCTCAATAAATGTTGTCGTTTTTATTTCCAGTTCTCACCTCCCTCCTAAGCTGTTTTCCATTCTCAGCTGTTCACTTACTATTTCTATCTGACTATTCCATCATTCCCTCAAATTTCCTATGTTTGAAACCAAAATCCTCATCCCTCTCACTAACTCCCTGACCTGCTGCTGTCTCTTTGGCCATTTCTTTGAATGGAGCCATAAAACATAACATCCTCTTGAACACATTCTCTCCTCCTATAACAATACCCAATTAGTTTACAAAACATGTCAATTTGTTCTCAGATGTGTCTCCATTGGGCTTCTTTCTCACTGTTTTCATCAGAACCCAAGCCTCGGCGCCCTGATCTCTCCCCCAGCAAGTTCTGCCTCCAACCGGCAGATCTTATGCACGCTATTTCCCTTTTCAGAACTTCTCAGTGGCCCCAGATGTCTTTAAATTCTTGACTCCTTAGTTTACCATTGAAGTCCCACCACCTTCTGAACCCAGCCTCCTCCAGGCACTTCTTTCCTGCTCCATAGGCTCACTCCCTCTGCTGCTGTCAAGCTGGCTGACTCTCAGTTCCCTTGAAGAGTTGACAGATTTGGGAAATCAGAATACAGGGCTAAGTGTGAGTTTCTGATAAACAACAAATAATATTTTCGTATAAGTAGGTCCCATGCACTAAGTCTCGTACACAGTCATGCAGTAGGGCACACTTAGACTAAAAAAGTGTTTGTCATTTATCTGAAATTCACATTGAACTGGGCATCCTGTATTTCATCTGACAGCCCTATTCCTTGGGTGCAGGAAGGCCATTCCTGTCTCTACTCATGCTTATAGCTCCATTCTAATCTTAGATTTCCTCATCTCCCTCATCCATCAGATCTCCTCCCACTTACCAAGACCCAGCTCAGCCTCAGGCCTCCATGAAGCCCGTCTGGATCAGGTCTTCCTTAGGTGGCACTCATTATCTACATCATTAATTTGGCTCCACATATAGGATGCTTTGTGTCCTGTATACTTCCCTTTTTTCAACTTAACATTGAGTTTTTCAAGGATAGAGATTATATTGTAAGTTGGAAAACTTAATAAATAGGTGTTCACGGTGTGGTGCTGCTTGTAGACCTGTAATACAGGATGAGACAGTAGGAGAAAAGTCTCCAAAAGCCAATTGTCTGAATCTAAGGTGCCTGTAAATACACAAGAATCAATGTGCAATACCCCCTCTACCCCACACAGCATCAGGCCAGATGGCAGGTGGGTGCAGTTTCCCATCTGAAGAAGAAGAAGACCTTGGCATGCTTCTCCCACATCCCTCTTCAACACATCCCCCAAGTTGCACATTGTATTTGGTGACATCTGAATTTCTTGCTGCTTCACATGGTCTCTTCAGTAACCTGATTTTACTTGTATTTAAATGTGAAGGCCAGAGTTGGCTCTATTATGTAAATTGTAAACACATGGTGATTGTAGGAGTTATTCTGGAAATAAGGCAATACATTTCTACGTAATTAATTAAAAAGCTAAAAAATTGATAATTTTTTTCAAAATTAGCTAACTCTAACTTAAAATGTTCTCAGCAGCTTGTAGATACATAAAACAATCTGTAGAACTACTGTAGAACTAGTAAGCAATTTCTAAGAACTGTATTTTAAATACCTGGCATTTCATGAATACATTTTTTTTTTTTTTGGCGATGGAGTCTCACTCCGTTGCCCAGGCTGGAGTGCAGTGGTGTGATCCCAGCTCACTGCAACCTCCACCTCCTGGGTTCAAGCGAATCTTCTGCCTCAGCCTCCCAAGTAGCAGGGATTACAGGCATATGCCACTACGCCCAGCTAATTTTGTATATTTAGTAGAGATGGGGTTTCACCATGTTAGCCAGGCTGATCTCAAGCTCCCAACCTCAGGTGATCCACCCACCTTGGTCTCCCAAAGGGCTGGGATTACAGGCGTGAGCCACCACGCCTGGTCTCATGAATATATTTATAAATCTGTGGTCATCTGGAAACCAATGACCAGCAATGAGCCTTTTACAAGTGAAAAAATATATTCTTGAAATAATATATCTAGCTCATAATTTTATCTTTCTTAAACCTTATATACAGTTAAAACATTTTCATTCTCATAATGTAAACATGGGAATGTGTCAAATGTGAACATTGTTTTGAAACTCTAAGGGAAATGAGTTCAACATGATCAGAAATCAGAATTGCTGTAAGCAACATTGCTGTAATTAGAGCCATGTGGCATGGCAATTAATTAAGTCACCTTAGATTCCACTCTGTGGAAGATCTAAAGTGGACTCAGAACTGACTTTGCAGCACTGGAATGTCCTGAAAAATAAATGCTGAGGGTTTGTTTATTTGTTTCTTCAGATCTATCACATTTATTCAGATTAACTTCATTTCCCTCTCTCTCTTTTTTTTCTTTACCGCTTAAGTTCAACTAAGAAATCATGCTCTGTCTATTCAAACATATTACACTTTCTAACAGTTTCCATGGAATTATAATTTTCTAATCAGTGAAAAATAACCCTTAAATTCTCCCAGGAAAGAAGATGGCCAGTGGGATCCACACTGAGCCAGAGCCGAGTCCTGGCCTCCTGTGCCGGTTCTAGCTGGCTCTGCTTTTCTGGCTTCCAGCTTTGCTATCTTCTTGGGACAGATTCTAAACACCCCAATCTCAAACAGGGATAGGGCGAAAGAAATAACAGCCACACATTTCCTTCTGCTCTTCCTTTTCAATAATCCACCAGAACCATATTCCTCTGTTAGTCATTGTGGTAACATTAATCAAGTTACTCCAAGACAAAAATGTGGTTATTATCAGCAGCGGATGCAAATATGGTGCATCATTTAAACAAATGTGCTTGTTTAATGGCAAAGAATGTTAAAAGAATTTGGAATGTCCCTAGTAGCTTTCCAAGTTTTTGTGGGCAACATCAACTGTTCTTGGATTTAATCCATTTCCTTTCAACCTTACCATTTCCAAACCCAGTGACATTTTTCAAGGTACTCAAAACATAATGAACGAATGTTTGGAAATAATAATTTAAATCTACATAACTACTATGAACACTTTCTATCACTGGAAACTATTCAGTGCTGTTTTTTGTGGTTCTAGAATATTCTCCATTTTATGAAAAATGAATGTTCAAGAGAAAAAACCTGTATTAAAATTTTTTTATCTTCGCTTAATTTTATACAAAATTTAAATTTGATATATAACTTTTATACAATTGTCCATTTCTGCTTGAAGGCCTATTTATTAAAAGTATTCTAAACTATTATTGATCAAAGAAATTGTAGGTGGATTATTAATCAGCAATTTGAAAAGGGCAGACAAGCAGACAAATATCAAAAATGTATTTTTAAAGGTGATCATCAATGAAATTGTTTATACTATCTAAACCCCTGATAATAATGAAACTGAAGAAAGTTCATAAAGTTATCATCAAGAAACAACTTTTTAAAGTATTTATTGTAAAAAACTGAAGATGTCATAACTGAGGCTGATTTCTACATTTCTTCAGAGATATGAGCAAAGCACATTGAAAAGTTACATGCGGATCGGACCTCAAATCATATCCATTGTCTGTGGCTAATATCCATAGTTCATGAAGTGCATTAAGACGCAACAACAGACAGATTTTTAAATGACACTTACCTTTGCAGAACTGCAATAATGTTCATCCCTATAGTGAATCGTCTTTTTCTTTCCACTTCATCACCTCTAGCAAGTTTCTCTTCAACGTGCCTAAACACCTAGAATTCCTGTTCTGTCTTCTAAAATGCTGTCATCACCTGCATTGCCCAAATCCAGTTCAAAAGTGGGGAGAGAAAAAAAATTGAAATTTGCAAGCTGTTTATGCCTAACAACGTTGAAGCTGCTAAGCTTTGAGCTCAATGAATTAAAGGTTGTTTGGCTAAATGGCAGGCAGACTTCCTCCTATTCTTTCCGAACTTAGTTTTCCTGCCTCCAGTGGAGCTTTTTCCTTTCCTGGGCTATAAATAGGCTGGTCGTAAGAGTATTGAGGAAAGAAGAAGGCAGGAAATGTATTTGATTTCAGAAAGCAGCCTTAGGTATATGAGTGCATGTGTGTTTCTTTCAAATGAATACTAACAAACAAACTAAAGAAAATTTGGCCTCAAATAATTCAGCTTTGGTCTGTGCACCATAGTCAACATTTTCTTAAATTTCCTATAGTCTCAGTTTTACTATAAGTTGTCATATCCTCTAGATACTTAAATATGGTTGATTCTTCAAAGTGGGAGTGTAAGTTTGGAATGAAGGGACAGTTTAATTTGTGACATACATATTTTTTGCTCTTTCAAATATTATACTGTGTATGCCATGCTTTAAAAACATTAATTTTAAAGACAATTTTTAAAACTGTTATTACTTAAGGTCCTTCATATAATTCTATTCGATGTCTATGTATTGATTTGTTATCTAACAGTCATCTATTTATCTGTCACCTCCCTCCGTTACTCTGTCGTTTTACACTTACTGTCTGTCAACAGTAAGTGTTTGTTTTAGCCACCCAGTGTTTGTTTTAGCTGCTCTTTACGTGGGTAACACTTTGAGAAGAAGCACAAGGAATTTCTCCATAGGAGGGGCTACTTAAAGAGTGGTCCAAGGACCGGCCGGGCGCGGTGGCTCATGCCTATAATCCCAGCATTTTGGGAGGCCGAGGCGGTCGGATCACAAGGTCAAGAGATGGAGACCATCCTGGCCAACATGGTGAAACCCCGACTCTACTAAAAATACAAAAATTACCTGGGCATGGTGGCATGCGCCTGCAATCCCAGCTACTTGGGAGGCTGAGGCAGGAGAATGGCATGACCCCGGGAGGCAGAGGTTGCAGTGGGCTGAGATCGTGCCACTGCACTCTAGTCTGGCAACAGAGTGAGACTCCATCTAAAAAAAATAAAAATAAAAAAATAAAAAATAAATAAATGAAAAAAATAAAAAGACAAAAAAGAGTAGTACAAGGACCAGTAGCATCAGGAAGCCCTGGATCAGAATCTCTGGGGCTGGGGCTCAGATGATTAACTTCAGGTGATTCTGATGCTCACTAAATAGGAGAAACACAGATCTACATAATTACTTTGTGTGCATGTTTATTAATATCCCTTCGAAAAGGAATTTAAGACAGACTTTTTTAATGTAAGAATCAGAAAATAATTTATATACTTTTTATGCTGGTAACCTCCATCTAGATAACTAGAAGAGTTTTTAGATCTAATGTTAAGAAGACACACTAATTTCCCATGGAGAAGCTACCTAATGTGAGACAAAAGCAGTGGAAAGAACAAAAGGATAGTATTTAAGAGAGAGACAACAGCACTCACACATTGTGAATAGTCATCATACATATAGATAAATTCTAAGCAAATTTTACCAACACGTATACCTGAAAATTATAAGTTGTCCGAAATAAGACAAAACCAAAGTAAACAGTGAAGAAATGAAGCTTCTAACGGAAATAAAATGCCCCAGCCCCCACTTCTTTTTTTTTTTTTTTTTGAGACAGAGTCATGCTCTGTCGCCCACGCTGGAGTGCAGTGGCGCGATGTTGGCTCACTGCAACCTCCGCCTCCCAGGTTCAAGCAATTTTCATGCCTCAGCCTCCCAAGTAGCTGGGATTACAGGCATGTGCCACCACACCCGGCTAATTTTTGTATTTTTAGTAGATACAGCATTTCACCATGTTGGCCAGGCTGGTCCTGAACTCCTGACCTCAGGTGATCCGCCCGCCTCGGCCTCCCCAAGTGCTGGGATTACAGGCGTGAGCCACCGCGCCTGGCCCCCAGCCCCTATTTTTGTTTAGCGATTTGATTATTGTTTTGGAACCCAGCCATTTATTGTCCATGCTTGGGTTTCATACTAGGCTCCTGTATAATAGAAGCAATAGATTGAACAATGAGCTCAAGCCAGAGCTGATAAGGAAAAAGTAAGGGTGTCCACATCCTAAGTACAGATTGGGAGGAAAAGCTTTCTTCAGAGAGAAAGAGAGAGACAGAACGGGGGGAGAGAGAAGAAAAAGAGAGAGAGAAAAAAAAAGAAAAAGAGAGGTGAATGACTTCCTTGTAATAGCAGAAAGGAAGAAGGAGGTCCATGGTGGTCAGGATATAACAGCTGCAGTGTATTGAAAGAGCTAGAAAGTACATGAGTTGACTTTGGCAAGAAAATGGCTGGCAGTGGGGTAATATGTTTTTGGGAGCAAACCGTGCTCCCATGTGAGAAGAATGAATGCTTCTAAGAAACTCCAAGTACATTTACCAGGCTTCTTTCATTGTCCTCTGGAAACATTCCTTCTGCTTTTTGTGGGGAAGTATTTTACTTGTCAAAAAGAACAACGTCACAGAACTCCCTGTATTGCCCATCTCTAGAAATGAATCATTCAAACGTCTACGGGAACAACAAGGCTCTATTCTTAATCTAAAATTAATGACAGACTCTGTCAAAAGGCATAGTGGGAAAAAGTCAAAGGCCTTGTTAGGAAGGATAATGTGTGACATTCTTCAATTATTTTGGTTCTGTCAGTGGAGGAAAATACAGTTTTTAAAATTGAAGTCCCTTAAAAAGTTTTCAATATATAAAATATAGAGAAACCTAAGCAAAAATTGTCAAAGAAAACGCAAAAAGGAGTCTGCATATTATTGCTTAACTGAGATGAATGCACTTATGCATCTGAGCCTGTATGTCCCACAGGGATTTTTAACAATAGCTTATCTTTGTCCCCAGAGTGCAGAAGCTCTAGATAATGACCAAATTGTGGGCTTTGAACTGTTGCATCATACTAATGAAAATAAGTCAAAACTGCTAGAATAACCACTCAAAAGAACACAGGTTAAGGATGACTCTCTAAATCACAGCAGGAATAATGAAAAGGTGGTTGAAAGTTAGGAAGGACTTCTACATGTTAAAAATAAAATATAAGAGTTACCGACTCTTTGAAAGAGCTAGAAGACTTAGTGGGATAGAAATAAAGCTTTTCCATTAATTAAATTGAAGTTGATTTGTGTTCATCAGTAGTTTATTTAGACCGATTCTCAGCAAACATAATGTTAAAGTTACCTTGCAAATTACAAAACTCTGGGCACAAATAAAACAGTGCACAATATCTCCCAAGAGAAGCCCAGCCTCGGTAAAGTTCAGCTGGAAAATCTAAACCAGACTGCCTTCCCTGCACTAGGCTTTGGTTTCTACTGGTATCCTGTCACTCTGCCATGCACCTAAAATAAAACAGCACGAGTTTTTGTGTAACAACAACAACAACAACAACAACAAAAAAGACAACTTGAGACTCGCTGATAATAAAGTCTAGAGCTCGTTCACTTTTGTTGAAGCTAAACTCTGATGTCATAATAACTAAAGGAAACTCTAATTGGTGTTATGGTAAAAGTTTTCCTACTAATTCTGAAACATAGACTCTCGTTTTGCTGTTTCTGCTAGTTGTATGTTCCTTTGGGAAATGCCTTTGGACTCAACGCTAAGGTTGTTTGTGAAGCTTTGCAGGCAAAGAAGAAGCAAAACCATCGCTGGGAGTAAAATACACAGGAAACAAAGCAGACCATGGTAGAGACAGCTCATGGCACCCCTCTGAAGGCAAAAGGAACTGCCATGGGCGCCGACAGCACACGCACCTAAATATTAGCCGATTGTGTGCAGTATTTGGAAGGAAGGAGGGAAGAAACGAGGGGAGAGAGCAGGGCAATGGAACTGATTTATCCAACAACAATGAAACTTTTCGTTTTGGCAGTCACTGTAGTCGAGTAAAAAGCCAAGCAGTAGGTTGGTTACTGAATTAATAGTCTATACAGGTTCCTTACTTATACAATAGATTAGTTTGAATTCACAATGGGGTCAGTATACTCCATACTCCCCTGACACACATAATTGTGCAATTGAGTTTATATTAAGATTGGCAAGGTGAACACAACCATCAGCTTTATAATTCCAACAAATTGTGGGGTGCAAATTCACACTGGTTAGATGAAGCAAGTTAAAAATAACTGAGTATTCAGAATGACCAGGAAAATCTCTCTTCGTTGCTGCCACTGAAGAAGCCAGCTGCCTATAAAAAGACCACACGGTAAAGAACTGAGGGCAGCTTCCCCCCAACAGCCACCAAGAAATGGAAGCCCTTTAGTTTGACAGCCTGCAAGGAACTGAATGCTGCCAATAACCACATGAGCTTGGAAGCACATCATTCCCCAGTCGAGCCTCAGATGACCAAAGTTCCAGCTAATACCTTCTTGCAGCCTTTTAAGACCATGAGGCAGTGACCCAGCTAATCCATGTCTGGCTAAGCCAGCCGTAGGAGAGGAGCTCCTATCAAGATGATTTGCAGTCTTATGTAAGGTAATCATGTACATGTGATCCTGGACACGCAAGTCACCTTTGCTGCACTCAGTTGGCTAGAAGCAAGTCACAGCTCCTTCCTGTGATCGGGTGAGGGATCAAGGCTGTGACCACCCAGAGTGGGATCGTGAGGGCCCCCTGTTGTCTGTCTGACACAATGGATGACTGACCTAGAAAGAAGAAGAAAGTAGACATCATACAGACTATCCTGGCTAACACGGTGGAACCCCGTCTCTACTAAAAATACAAATAATTAGCTGGGCATGGTGGCGGACACCTGTAGTCCCAGCTACTCGGGAGGTTGAGGCAGGAGAATGGCGTGAACCCCGGAGGCGGAGCTTGCAGTGAGCCAATATTGCGCCACTGCACTCCAGCCTGGGCAACAGAGTGAGGCTCTGTCTCAAAAAAACAAGCAAACAAACAAACAAAAAAGAAAGTAGACATCACACACCAGGTGGTTACTATAGGACAGTTAGGGACAGTGCTACCAAAAGGTAAAATAGACAAAACAACTTAAGTTTTCTTCTTTCAAACCAGTGGGAAGTGCACTGCCTTGAGAAAGATCCGGGCATCTCTCTACTGTTACGCACATTTGAGCAACTCAGGGACCTAAATGCCCTCATGCTCTATCTTTGAGGTCCTTTCAGTGCTAAGCTTCTGTGACTTCAGACCTTCCTTTCCAAGCCTCTCAAGACATTTTGGAATGCTACAAATCCTGGCTGTATTCATACAAAGTGCTGTGAAAACCAGTGTGTCACTGTGGACATCTTTATAGAACAATACTGAAGAGAAAGAAAACATTTAATAGATCAGTCCTCTAGAGAAGTTAAAAGTCAAATCCATTACGGTGTTACCCTCTGATCCAATTTTTGATTTTCCACTTGACTGTTTATATTTCTAAAGCATGATGTCATACAAAAAAATACACAAGACAAAACCACTATAAACTTCACTTTTTACAGGCAAATTTGGGGCTAAAAATTATGTTCTATGTGGGGAGCAAACTACATTTCACATCCAAGTAATATTGAGCACATCAAGAAGTTACTTTGGCAGTGTAAACTCACACCCTCAGGGTTAGAAAGGGCTTTCAAAGTCATCTTTTTAGCCACCCATATGACAGGCAAATATCCTCCAGAACATGAAGAACAAATTTTCTTATTATTTCTAAGTAGAAACTGATACACAGTCATTATACTTCCTTGTGATGTCATAAACATAAATGCCTCTGTTAAAAATAAAATTATGAATTTAATCTACATAAGGCAAATCCAAACTGCTTGCTCACTATATCAGTGAGTGCTTTCTTCAGGCAAAACATTAAGTTCTAAAGTATATGGAATTTTAAACATATATTCACAGTTATTCTTCTGTGGACAGACTACACAATGACATTATAAATGTTCTCTAATACCTCATTAAGAACACAGATTAAAAGCTGTAAATCAGGTTGAAACTAGGCAGGCTTAATTTCCATTTAGAGGCTGAAGAGGATGAAAAGTTTAATAAGGAAATGACTTTTTAGAGCTATATGAGATCAGAGCATCTAAGAGTCTAGATCTAAAACACTAAGCACTAAAGTCACATTCTTGGAACTCACATCATGTTATAGCTCCTTAATATACAGCTTGCTCAAATATCGAGTATTAATGTGCAATTAATTCTGAAAGAAACCACATGCTACAAATTGTATTTTATTTGGACAATGAGGCCAGCAAAATTCTTTTTTATAAACTGTATTTTTTCAACCCCATGTAAGTCCCTACTAAGTACAAAGCTCTGAGCTTGAGCCATAAGAGAAGAAATAAAATTAAACATTTGGCCTTTCTCCCCAAAAGAAGCATACTTTCTAAAGCAGAATTTCTCAAGTCATGGTCCAATGACAGCCCGTATAAGAGTAATGTAGAGAGGGCCGGGCATGGTGGCTCACGCCTGTAATCCCAGCACTTGGGGAGGCCAAGGCGGGTGGATCACGAGGTCAGGAGATCAAGACCATCCTGGCCAACATGGTGATATCTCGTCTCTACTAAAATACAAAAAATTAGCTGGGCGTGGTGCTGTGCATCTGTAATCCCAGCTACTTGGGAGGCTGAGGCAGAAGAATCACTGGAACCCAGGAAGTGGAGGTTGCAGGCAGCCGAGATCGTGCCACTGTACTCCAGCCTAGGTGACAGAGCGAGACTCCATCTCAAGAAAAAAAAAAAAAAAGAGTAATGTAGAGAGTTTATTGAACGTGTAGATTTCTGAGCCTCGGCCCCAGAAGATTGCGAGTTTAGTAGGTCTAGGGTAAGCCTTGGAATATGCATTTATAATAAGCCTGTGATTCTTATTGTACACTGAAGTTTGAGAGCCAATTATAAGGTGTCATTGGGGTGACCCAGAGGTCAAAACACACCTTTTAAACTAATACAACAGAGTACCCAAAGGAACAGGTTATGCAAGTATTGAGTGAATTCTGATTATAGCTGTAGCCAACATCAAGCTTCCATATTGGAATACATGTTATGGTGTAAACTTTCTTTAAAGTCTCTTCTAATTTGTCCTAATAGTAGCAAATTTATTTTGAGTTTCTTAAAAAAGGTCTGAATGGAGGGACCATTTCTCTTCCCGAGTGCATTAAAAAAATTTTTTTTGCATTTTAAAAATTGTGGTAAAATATACCTAATATAAAATGTACAATTTTAATCATTTCTAAGTATACAGTTCAGTAGTGTTAAATATATTCACATTGTTGTGAAGCAGATCTCTGGGACTTTTTTTTTTCATCTTGTAAAACTGAAACTCAAAATCCTTGAAAACAATTCCTCTTTTCTCCCTCCCTGCAGCTGCTGACAACCACCATTCTACTTTTTGTTTGTATGATGAATGGCCCATTTAAAAAATCCAATACATGACAACGTGTCAGGTACGCGAAAAAGGAAGAAGAAGAACTGAGTCTAAACATCAAAATCAGGGGTTTGGTTTAAGAAATGAGATCAGGCCGGGCACGGTGGCTCATGCCTGTAATCCCAGCACTTTGGGAGGCCGAGGCGGGTAGATCACGAGGTCAGGAGATCGAGACCATCCTGGCTAACATGGTGAAACCCCGTCTCTACTAAAAATACAAAAAAAAAATTAGCTGGGCGTGGTGGCGGGGGCCTGTAGTCCCAGCTACTCCAGAGGCTGAGGCAGGAGAATGGCGTGAACCCGGGAGGCAGAGCTTGCAGTGAGCCGAGATCGCGCCACTGCACTCCAGCCTGCGGACAGAGTGAGAGTCTGTCTCAAAAAAAAAAAAAAAAAAAAGAAATGAGATCATAAAGCAGAAAAGTGTAAAGCAAAGACACATGGATGTATAAGTAGAGGTGTTTTTCAGAAATGAGTTGATACAGTTTGATCGTCTGGCCATGGGAAGTGGGTATCAGGTAGCTATGTTTTCTAAAGCCAGAATATGAACTACAGGTCACTATCAGATATCAGATCGAATTCCTATATCGTTGATGGATTGTGATTAAAGTAGATGGGAAGTAGGTCAGGGGATAAAGATTAGGGGTTATAAAAAGTATTTACCACCACCAAAATTTGTTGCAGATTTGGGAAGTGGGTATACCTACGATAAACCCATCATGATAGTTAACTAGGATTGGATTGGTTGAGGCAGCCCTTCGGGCATTGTGGATTTGGGCACACATATCATATGTATCAAAAGGCATCTTACGGCTGGGTGTGGTGGCTCACGCCTATAATCCCAGCACTTTGGGAGGCCAAGGTGGGCAGATCACGAGGTCAGGAGATCGAGACCATCCTGGCTAACATGGTGAAACCCCGTCTCTACTAAAAATACAAAAACATTAGCCAGGCATGGTGGCGGGCCCCTGTAGTCCCAGCTACTTGGGAGGCTGAGGCGGGAGAATGGCGTGAACCCGGGAGGGTGGAGCTTGCAGTGAGCCGAGATCACGCCACCGCACTCCAGCCTGGGTGACAGAGCGAGACTCCGTCTCAAAAAAAAAAAAAGAAAAAAAAAGAAAAGTGGGAAATTGGCACCAAAGTTCTAGGCCTAGAAAACCTCAGGAATTAGCTGATGACAAACAGGGAGCTTCTTCTTCAGATCTGGGGATAACAAGGCTAGAATCTTTAGCTGCCCTTGCTAAACATAAATTAGCTCAGGTATTCCACTTCTGTTTTTCTAAAATGATATTTTTCAGGGTTAGTCTGTGGAAGATGCTATTGCAAATTGGATGGATAACACACATGCCAAGAGTGCATATGATTTAGGGCCAAACACCAGTTTTCTCAAAATAGGGGCAACATGTAGATGTCTATATTCTCTAGAAAAAAATATTTAATTTTGGATATTATTTAAATGATGACAGTCTTTATAAAGAATTAACATACAGGCTGGGCGTGGTGGCTCATGTCTGTAATCCCAGCACTTTGGGAGGTCGAGGCAGGTGGATCACGAGGTCAGGAGTTCGAGACCAGCCTGGCTAACACACGGTGAAATACCATCTCTACTAAAAATACAAAAATTAGCCAGGTGTGGTGGCATGTGCCTATAGTCCCAGCTACTCAGGAGGCTGAGGCCGGAGAACCACTTGAACCTGGGAGGTAGAGGTTGTAGTGAGCCAAGATCATGCCACTGACTCCAGCCTGGGTGACAGAGCGAGACTCTGCCTCAAAAGAAAAAAAAAAGAATTAATGGCCGGGTGTGGTGGCTCACGCCTGTAATCCCAGCACTTTGGGAGGCCAAGGTGGGTGAATCATGAGATCAGGAGATCGAGACCATCCTGGCTAACACTGTGAAACCCTGTCTCTACTGAAAATACAAAAAAAAAAATTAGCCAGGCGTGGTGGCGGGTGCCTGTAGTCCCAGCTACTCAGGAGGCTGATGCAGAAGAATGGTGTGAACCTGGGAGGCAGAGCTTGCAGAGAGCCGAGATCACGCCACTGCACTCCAGCCTGGATGACAGAGCAAGACTCCGTCTCAAAAAAAAAAAAAAAAAAAGAATTAATATGCAAATATTTGGATCATCTGATCACCACCTTTTAACCAAATGCTGTCATGTGATTTGAGAGATTAAATTTATGTAAGTAAATAAGTAGAGGACACAATTGTACTCAGAAAATGAATCGGTGGAGAACTGTATGAACCAAAATATACAATATTTAGAAGAGAGAACAGTGATGAAAGAAGCAAGACAGACTTTGAAGAAAGTGCACCACAGCAGACAGTGCAACTCATATGAGTGCAGGACAATTTAATCTTTAAAAAGTCATCTGTCACATTAAATTAATGCTATTCATTTAAATATATTCATTTCACTGTTTCATTTGCATGTAATTGGTATTTGTTTTGGTTTGTACATGCAAAGGAACAATAAACATAGGGAGTTCGTGTTTTATGTTTGAATATGTAAGTAACACAATAAAAAGGAATAGTTCAGCACTGGGAAGCCACAAGGAGAATTTTTAGGCTGAATGTTTGTAGTGAGATGACTATGATACTCCAAAATTCATGTTCATCTACAACCTCAGAATATGACTTTATTTGGAAATAGAATATTTGCAGATGTAATTAGTTGAGGATCTGAAGGAGAAGTTATACTAGATTTAAGGTGGGACCTAAATCCAATTACTGGTGTTCTTATGAGAAGAGGAGACGGCACACGGACATACACAGAAAAGAAGGCCATGTGAAGACAAAGGAAGAGACTGGAGTGATGTGGCTACAATTCAAGGAACATCAAGGAATACCTGGAGCTGCCATAAGCTAAAAAGAGGCAAGGAAGGATACTCCTGTAGGACCTTTAAAGGGAGCACAGTCCTGCCAACACCTTGATTTCAGACTTCTAGCCTTCAATATTGTGAGAACACATTTCTGCTGAGTTAAGGCATCCAGTTTGTGGTCATTTGTTCGCACTGCCCTAGCTCTATGGCGGTTCCTAACAACTACACAATCAAGGTTTACAGGTTGCCAAGAAAGAGATGCCCTCAGCTCTGTGGAAAGCAGGATGGGGTTTAAGGTCAGTTGACTCTCAGTAAAGCAAATCTGCTTTTTATCCAGTAGGCCACACACCTATTATTTGTATATATTTTTAAAAGTATGAGCATGTGAAAAGCATTTGGAAGCTCCACACAATAGTTCTCTGCAAGCACGGTATCATGCGGGTCCATGAATTTTCACAGTATACCACTTACTGGCATTCACAAAACTGCTGGGACAATGCAAAGGCCACACTCATTATCAGACAGAGAGACACACTTACGATGTGACTTTTTTTTTTTTTTTTTTGAGACAGAGTCTCGCTCTGTCACCCAGGCTGGAGTGCAGTGGTGTGATCTTGGCTCACTGCAAACTCTGCCTCCTGGGTTCATGCCATTCTCCTGCCTCAGCCTCCCAAGTAGCTGGGACTAGAGGCACCCACCACCACGCCCAGCTAATTTTTTTTTTGTATTTTTAGTAGAGACGGGGTTTCACCGTGTTAGCTAGGATGGTCTCAATTTCCTGACCTCGTGATCCACCCACCTCGGCCTCCCAAAGTGCTGGGATTACAGGCGTGAGCCACTGTGCCCAACCTATGATCTCATTTCTTTTTTTTTCTTTTTTTTTTTTGAGACGGAGTCTTGCTCTGTCGCCCAGGCTGGAGTGCAGTGGCATGATCTCAGCTCACTGCAAATTCCGTCTCCTGAGTTCACACCATTCTCCTGACTCAGCCTCCTGAGTAGCTGGGACTACAGGCGCCCGCCACCACGCCCGGCTAATTTTTTTGTATTTTTAGTAGAGATAGGGTTTCACCGTGTTAGCCAGGATGGTCTCGATCTCCTGACCTCGTGATCCACCTGCCTTGGCCTCCCAAAGTGCTGGGATTACAGGCGTGAGCCACCGCGCCTGGCCCGATGTGACTTTTCATTTATTGCTGTGATTTTTTGCCTCTGTCTTTGTTCAGGCTGCTATAATAAAATATCAAAATCTGGGTAGCTTATAAACAACAAAAATTTATTTCTCACACTCCTAGAGGCTAGGAAGGGGATGCCTACAGATGTGGTGTCTGGTGAGGGCCTGCTTTCTCATAGATGGAATCTTCTTGCTGCATCTTCACATGGTGGAAGGGACAAGGCAGTTCCTTGGAGTCTCTTTTATAAACGCACTAATCGGCCGGGCGTGGTGGCTCACGCTTGTAATCCCAGCACTTTGGGAGGCCAAGGCCGGTGGGTCGCGAGGTCAGGAGATCGAGACCATGATGAAATCCCATGTCTACTAAAAATACAAAAAATTAGCCGGGCGTGGTGGCGGGCACCTGTAGTCCCAGCTACTCGGAGAGGCTGAGGCAGGAGAATGGCGTGAACCCGGGAGGTGGAGCTTGCAGTGAGCCGAGATTGCGCCACTGCACTCCAGGCTGGGCGACAGAGCGAGAGTCCGTCTCAAAAAAATAATAATAAAAACTAAAAAATAAAAAAATAAACGCACTAATCCCATCCATGAGGGTAGAGGCCTCATGACCTCATCACGTCCCAAAGGCCCCACCTTCTAATCCCATCACTTTGGTGATTTGGTTTCAACATAGGAACCTGAGGGAGACACAACCATTCAGACCACAGGTCACCTCAAGATCTAGAAAATGTTCCCTGCCTTCTAAAGATACAATTTCATGTATCTGTGGACCAGATGCCAAAGAGTAGTTATAGGCATCAGGGATAAGACAATGGATACAAGTGTGGAGAAGAATTATCTTAGATGCAGTGGATGGTTGGGAAGAGTTGTTGTTCGTATTCATTATAAAGAACATTGGTTCTTCCAGGGGGGAGGTGGAGAGTCTTATTAACAGTCAACACAAGTTGTGTCAATGGAATTGTGGAAGTCTTAGGCTCAAAAATCAAGCACACCCATGTAGCAAAACCATGCCTCCTAACTGCTGTGTAACATTGTGAGGGTGCTCTCCTGGTGCACATCATCTCCATGATGAAAGCCTCCCGGAAATAATTGCTAAGAATCTCAAGGTTGGTAAGGAGCAGGAATGTGGTAGGGATCTCAAGATCGATAAGGAGCAGGAATGTGGTAACGATCTCAAGGTTGTTAGGAACAGGAAAGGCAGGGAAGTATATGGAGGTCTGAGGTCTGTACGTTTGCTAATAGGTCATTAGGCTTCTTTAGCCATGGCTTGATTTTTTTTTTTTTTTTTTGAGACAGAATCTCACTCTGTTGCCCAGGCTGGAGTGCAGTGGTGCGATCTCGGCTCACTGCAACCTCCGCCTCCCAGGTTTGAGCTATTCTCCTGCTTCAGCCTCCCAAGTAGCTGGAATTACAGGCATGCATCACCACGCCTGGCTTATTTTTGTATTTTTAGTAGAGACGGGATTTCCCCATGTTGGCCAGGCTGGTCTCGAACTCCTGACCTCAGGTGATCCGCCTGCCTCAGCCTCCTAAAGTGCTGGGATTACAGGAGTGAGCCACCGCACCTGGCCACCATGGCTTGATTTTTAAAACATCATAGTGGCCCAAATAATGGCACCAATAAGTGACCTGAGTAGGCTTTTGGCACCCATGACATCCACTGGCCTCCACCCCTGAAGTTATCCCAAATAAACATAAACTCAAAGTAAAATAGGATTTGTGTCATACGAAAGCAGCTTCCAGGCAAACTCCCTAGTTCCTCTTCCCAACCCAGTTGTTACTCCCAAGCCATATACAGAAATCTGGTGCTACCACTCATACCTCTAATTCTATCATGGCTCAAACCTGTAGGAAGGCACCAGTTGCTCTGATCTTCAGGAATGGAGCCTGATCAGCCTCATTTTCCCAGTAGTGGATGTTTGCTGCTCAGGCCAGACCCCATATTTGATGTGATATGCCCCAGCATATTACGTGGACAGTTATGTGCCCTCCTGGAGGTGCCAGCAGAGAGTGGCGACTGTAACCAGCTGCAGTGGCTTGTGGTCTGCCCCAGAGTTTTGTAGATTTGACATGGAAATTAACTCTTCAGGCAACAATCCTAAAAGGTCTTCCTGGGACCAGTCAGGAAGCACCGATGATTCTATCTCTGATCCTGGACCAGCATGAGGACTGTAGTGTCCAGGCTGAATGTCCCTTCTTTCTGTTGTTTTACATATTCATGTGCAGGAAGGAGAGCACGCCACACAGTATAGTCAGGAATCCTGCCTGTTTGAAAGAGGGTAATTCTAGATATGAGAAAAACAATGGTTCAGAGTTTCCCACAAACCCTAAGCCAGAGGTGCCGCTCGTAGTTTTCAAAGTGCTTGCAAATTCTTTGACACCCTTCCCATCAAATGGTAGAGCTTATGTTCCTTCCTCTTGAACTTGGGTGGGCTTTTGTAACTGCCTTGATGAACAGAATGTGTCAGAAGTGAGGATAATTCTGAGTGAAGTTAGACATACAGCTTCTCCTGGCTTCTCTGGGGAGAACCACTCTGGGGGCCATGGGCTTCCATGTACAAATCAAGATACTCTGAAAAGGACTGGAGAGTCTAAATAAGTAGACAGACAGATACCTAAGGAGCCCCAGTTGTTCCTAACCCCAGCTTATTGAGTCTTCCCAGCCCAGGTGCCAGAGCTTTCAAGATGACCCCAGCCTCATCCACCACGTGACTACAGCCTCATGGGAGACCCCAACCCAGCTTGGCCAACCTGCTTCCTAATTTCTGATGCCCTGAAACCATAAAAGACAACAACTGCTTGTTCTCGTTTCAAGCCTTTACGATTTAGGGTGATTTGTTATGCAACATTCAATAACCAAACCACAGCCTGAGTAAATGAAACTGATGAAGGGAGCCCAAGAGAAACTCGGAATTACCTCCAAATTTCTCTGAAGAAAGGAGTCGAGGTAAGGAAAAGATCTGCAGCTGCTTGTAAGGCAGATCATCTGTCTTCACCACGCTGAAAGAGCAAGGTGGACTCCTGCTTGAAGAGCACTGTAATTTACTCATGCAATAATGTGGAATCAGGAATGGAAAGTGATAGTAACAATTTTCTTACAGTTGCCAGGGCAAGGGCAGAGACTTGGAGAACACAGTGGGAAATGAATGGTAAATATGTCATTCTCTACTGGAGGCAGCAGTGGGAAGAAATTAGCTGGGGAGGAGCGGGAGCTGGCTAAGGTCAGAATCAGAATTGGGTTACAATGGGCCAGCATAAGAATGAGGCTGTACAGCATTATTATCTTTCAAATTCAAATACCCTTCTATACCTCCCTTTGGGTTGCTGGGACAGAAACTGCAAACGGCATTTCTATTTTTCCAGCCAGATACGTTTCAGGCTCTTTAGGGGGTGGTAGAGGGAGCCTGCAAGGCTGGAGGAAGAAGAGAGAACTTGCTGCCTCCTGCCTACTGCTTATTCCTGTGATGTCACCTGAGCAAAGCTTCTTCATATGGGCAGAGGCACGGCCTTCTCACAGCAGCAGCTGAATCTACTTTTCAATTTTGTCTCATTTATAAAACACGCTCCTTTGTACCCACTCAGCGACATTAGCCCCAGCCAGCCAGTACCAACTCCTCAGAAAATTTGAGTCTCCAAGACTCCTACTCTACGTTTCCAAGTTTAATAATTCCAATCTCTTCCCTCTTTTCCCTCAGTTGAAGGGGTGGTAGCTGATGACTGCAGTTGCCACCTACCTCTGTGATACTTTAGAGATCTTTTTCCCTTCTCAGTTACCTAGCTAATGGCTTTTTACCTAGTTGCAATTCTTCATATTAAAATTTTCCTTCTCCTTTACCTGGTGTGGCTTCTGTCTGCTGAATGGATCCTGACTAATACAAAGGCATTTCTTCCAAAGAAAAATCTATGATGGTAACTGAGGTTGGGGGTAACTGAAGGTTCAAATAGCAGGGAGATCAAGTTCAAATACCAAATGCAAAGACCACAGACAGAATTTGAAAGACTGACCACAAAATTAGGAGGTTGAAGGTGGGCAGAGACATAAGCAAAATAAGAGTAGGACTGGAACAAGATAGAAAGCTTAGGGTGATTGCTATGAAGGTGGAAATTATGAACCCATCCACCTACCCTCTACCCTCCCCCAGTCAGTAGGATGGGTAAAGCTGACTTAAAAACCTCAGGCAAGGCCAGGTGCGGTGGCTCACGTCTGTAATCCCAGCACTTTGGGAGGCCAAGGTGGGCAGATCACGAGGTCAGGAGGTTGAGACCATCCTGGCTAACACGGTAAAACCCTGTCTCTACTAAAAATACAAAAAATTAGCCAGGTGTGGTGGCATGCACCTGTAGTCCCAGCTACTCGGGAGGCTGAGGCAGGAGAATCACTTGAACCCAGGAGGTGGAGGTTGCAGTGACCTGAGATCATGCCACCGCACTCAAGCCTGGGCGACAAAGTGAGACCCTGTCTCAAAAAAAACAAAACAAAAATCTCAGGTAAAAGTGGACATTAGTTGTCTAGATTTGGGATTGGTGAGGGTTTTTTATTGGAGGTGGGAGTTGTTTTGTTTTGTTTTGTTTTGAGACAAGGTCTCACTGTGTCACCAGGTTGGAGTGCAGTGGTACGATCTCCACTCACTCCAGCCTCACCCTCCTGGGCTTAGGTGATCCTCCCACCTCAGCCTCCCAGGTACCTGGGATGACAGGCACATGCCACCATGCTTGGCTAATTTTTAAGAAGTTTTGTAGAGATGGGGTCTTGCTATGTTGCCGAGGCTTGTCTTGAACTTGCGAGCTCAAGCGATCAAGTTCTAAGAGCAGCTTATAATATGATTTTTAACATGTGTTGTCTATGATCATACAGTCAGACATGGAAAGAAAGAGGGCCTTTTCTGCCTTGTGCCTCTTTCCATGTCGATTCTAAGGACCAGGATTGCCTTGAGACCAACACTGTGAGAGCCCTGACTCAGTATCCACAGATATTCTATCTGCATATTGCAGAGCACTAAGCCTTCTCAGCTCCAGACGAGTCAATTTCATGGACTTTCAGCATCTCCGTATGGATGTTTCCAAGCACCTCAAACTCACCATGCTCAAGGATGGATCTAATCTCTTTTTTCATTCAGAAATCCCCCCTGCCGCCACCATGGAAAGTAGGTAGGAAACACTAGATTTCTTCAATGTAGCCCCCTCAAAAACAGAAACCCGGTCCCCTCTTTTTTTTTTTTTTTTTGAGATGGAATCTCACTCTGTCGCTCAGGCTGGAGTGCAGTGGTGTGATCTCGGCTCACTGCAACCTCTGCCTCCCAGGTTCAAGCGATTCTCCTGCCTCAGCCTCCTAAGTAGCTGGTACTACAGGCGCACACCACCACACCCGGCTAATTTTTGTATTTTTAGTAGAGATGGGGTTTCACCATGTTGGCCAGGCTGGTCTTTAACTCCTGACCTCAAGTGATCCGCCCGCCTTGGCCTCCCAAAGTGCTGGGATTACAGGCGTGAGCCACCGCGCCCAGCCCTGGTGGCCTCTTAGCATCTTCCCTTTTTGCTTATTCTGGCTTCAAACTATTTGAAATACTCTGTGTGACACATGAGTGAACAAAATGAAGCCTTGTTGCCTACTTGGGGAAAATGGAAAATCAGCAAAAGGTAAATCTGGGAAAGACTTTTTATTTAAATATCTCTCTTTGAAGGGACTTATGAAAAATTGAGAAAATGGGGAGCGGTACTGGTGATGAGGAACGCGGGGAGGGAATTCTGAAATCTCCAGCTCTGATTTGCAGAGAAGTTTCGAGAATAAAGAGCTCCAAGAGCTGTTTGACTCATGTTGCCTGATCCTGAAATCCAGAAGTCCCCTGGCAGGAAACTCTCTGGAGACGACAGACTAAACCATCCTGCCATTGTCAGCCTCACAAGGGGCTCAGCAACTCAGCAAAGGGAAGTTGTTTTTTTGTATTGCACTTTTTTTGTCTTAAAGAGATATCCTTCTTAATAGTTACATTAATATCTTGAATAAAGATGGATCGTGTATGTCAACTTGGAAGAGACAGCAACCATACTGGAAGTCAGGATCAGAATCTCAAAATATCTTAACATAAGGCTAAAGTAAGGGACCAACAACAGAAGAGAAAATTAATAGGAGCAAAGCTAAAATTTTTTACTGAGGTTCAAAAAGCCATTTGTAGAAGTGCAGAATGGGGAGATGTGGCTGAATAGGACCCCATACTTTTCAAGCTTGTTCTTGATGTTCTCTCAGTCAGGGTATGCTAACTGCTGTAATGACAGTGCCCAAGTCTCAGTGATTTCAAGATCTCCTGTGGAGAAAAAAGTGTGGAAGAGGCCAGGCACAGTGACTTATTCCTGAAATCTCGGCACTTTGGGAAGCCAAGATGGACAGATCACTTGAGCCCAGGAGTTCAAGACCAGCCTGGGGAAAATAGCGAGAACTTGCCTCTACTAAAAATAAAAATAAAAATAAATCAGCCGGTCATGGTGGTGTGTACCTGTAGTCCTAGCTGCCCAGGAGGCTGAGGTGGGAGGATCACCAGAACGCAGGAGGTCAAGGCTGCAGTGTGCTATTATCGTGCCACTGCACTCCAGCCTGGGTGTCAAAGTGAGATTCTGTCTCAAAAAAAGTGTGAAAGGGATAACAGTGCTGGCTCAATTGATTGCTTCCTGTAAGACTGGACATTTCCATTAACATGTGCCCAATAAAGGGATTTTTAGATAATATTATCTAATTTTAACTTAATTAACCCTCATATTGGAAAAATGGCTTTAAAAATATTTCTGTAAAAAAATAGGTGAAAGACAACAGCAAAATAAACCTAAAGAAAATGGCAGAGCAAACCCTTCTATTCTAAATAAAAATTCTACATCAGCCACAATATGAGGTTAAAAAAAAAGAATGGTAGGATAATTAGACCAGCAGGTAATCCCTTCAAATCCAAAGTTATCAAGAAGACCATTTAAATTATGAATTTATATCCACTGCCATTAATGATAAAATTCTTCCTAGTTGGCTGGCATATTATGTCTTGAGATGTTAACTAGTAATAATATAAAATTATTATGATTAACAAGATATTTGAAAGCCAAACATTCAAAATGGAAGAAAAATTTCAGCAGTTTTTCAGATGCTTAAAGTTATGTGAACCAACCCAGTTTTTGAGAAATTTCACAAAACCTACTAATAATTGCTCAGAAACTTCTTTTGAGGTTTTTTATTTTACAGTTAAGAAACAAAAGCTGGCCGGGCGTGGTGGCTCACGCTTGTAATCCCAGCACTTTGGGAGGCCGAGGCGGGCGGATCACGAGGTCAGGAGATCAAGACCACGGTGAAACCCCGTCTCTACTAAAAATACAAAAAACTTAGCCAGGCGTGGTGGCGGGCGCCTGTAGTCCCAGCTACTTGGAGAGGCTGAGGCAGGAGAATGGCGTGAACCCGGGAGGCGGAGCTTGCAGTGAGCCGAGATTGCGCCACTGCACTCCAGCCTGGGCAACAGAGCGAGACTCCGTCTCAAAAAAAAAAAAAAAAAAAAAAATAAAAGCCACAAACCATTGGGGTCTCTGGTTCTTCCTGCCACAACAAAAAATGTTGAAATAATTGTAAAACAAAAGGCCAAAAACTAAAATTCACTTTTTTGTCAGCAATTTTTTGGGAACTCACATAGTAAACATTATGGAAGATGTGAAGAAACAATTTAGTATTGGCCATGCATTTGGGTGAAAGTATAGGTATTTCTATCATGTTTCAGCTTACGGCATTTTTTGGATTCTATTTCAATAGTTACATTCTTGAAGAGCTGCTTTTTTTTTTTTTTTGAAAGAGAGTTTTGCTCTTGTCGCCCAGCTGGAGTGCAATGGCGCAATCTTGGCTCACTGCAACCTCTGCCTCCTGGGTTCAAGCGATTCTCCTGCCTCAGCCTCTTGAGTAGCTGGGATTACAGTTGCCCGCCACCAGGCCCAGCTAATTTTTGTGTTTTTAGTAGAGATGGTGTTTCACCATGTTGGCCAGGCTGGTCTTGAACTGCTGACCTCAGGTGATCCACCCACCTCGGCCTCCCAAAGTGCTGGGATTACAGACGTGAGCCACCATGCCTGGCCAAAGAACTGCTTTTTAATGAAGCACTTTAAAGAAAAAATCATACTGGAAAATCAGACTAAAGAATATCTCAATGATAAATAGTTTCTTTTTAAAAAACATTTATGGGAAAACTTTTAAAGTATAACCACTGAATTTATAAGAATAAAAGGCATTCCTGTAGAGGAACTACAAAATTTCCGGAAACCTTAACAGAGATATTCATCTCAGTGGTGTTCATCCAATGTGTCATTCACTGGGGAGCTAATGCACCAAGAAATTGATGCTGGAATGTGCATAATACTCTTGATATCAACAATGCCATTCGTTTCAAAGAAAACCTGTAAGCAGCAGAACTTTAGAAGGTTATAATGAGATAGAAAGTCTTTAGAGATTGCATCATAATCCTTCTTCTTCTTCTACCCAATATTGATTTTCTTCTCTTCTAGGGATATTTTCCCAAGAACACTCCCTAATTCGATCCCTATGTGCTAATCTCCATCTCACAGTCTGCTTTCCAGAAGACCCACTTGCAATGGTGGCGGGAATGGTCCAAGAAAGCGCATGCCCATGTGAGATTCTGCAGCTGCCAACCACCGGCCAGCTAGCAGTGAGAACCCAGATAACCAAAGTGTCCTTGAAAAAGTGACAGTTAATCTGACACCTGAAGGGGCATTTAGTCAGACCAAGGAGTATTGGTAGGAAGAAGAGAAGTATTCCAAGCAAGAACCAATTGCGGCCAAGTCCCAAAGGGATAAAGAGTGAGTTACAATCATGGAATTAAAAGAAATTCCTTGTGACTGTGTGTCAGGTTATTAGAGGGAGACAGCAAGAGGGCACACAGCCCGAGATGAGGCTGAGGAGGCAAGCAGGGGACACGCAGATTTATCTGGAAAAGGCCAGGCACGGTGGCTCACACCTATAATCCCAGCACTTTGGGAGGCCTAGGTGGGAGGATCACCTGAGGTCAGGAGTTGGAGACCAGTCTGGCCAACGTGGTGAAACCCCGTCTCTTACCAAAAATACAAAAATTAGCTGGATGCAGCAGCATGGGCCTGTAATCCCAGCTACTCGGGAGGCTGAGGCTGGAGAAACGCTTGAACCCAGGAGGTGGAGGTTGTAGTGAGCCAAGATTGTGCCACTGGATTCCACTCCTGCCTAGGCAACAGAGTGAGACTCCATCTCAAAAAAAAAAAAAAAAAAGATTTATCTGGAAGACAATGGAAGGGGAGATGAGGCGAAGGGAGTGAGGAGTGAGAGACTTTCAGAGTCTGAGTTGGACAACTAGACAAGGCAGAGATTATCTAAACTCCATGGAAGCAGGAGCCTTGTCTGCACTGCTATATTCCCAATGCACAGCACTAGTCTGGTAGGTCTTCCATAAATATTTGTTGAGTAAATGAATGAATGCGTAGATGAATAAGCTGGGAAGTTGAGATGATGAATTCACTTTTGGACACAGAAATTTTTTTTTTTTTGAGATGGAGTCTAGCTGTGTTGCCCAGGCTGGAGTGCAGTGGTGCGATCTTGGCTCACTGTAACCTCCACCTCCCGGGTTCATGCCACTCTCCTGCGTCAGCCTCCCGAGTAGCTGGGACTACAGGCGCCCGCCACCATGCCTGGCTAATGTTTTGTATTTTTAGTAGAGACGGGGTTTTACCATGTTAGCCAGGATGGTCTCGATCTCCTGACCTCGTGGTCTGCCCGCCTTGGCTTCCCAAGGTGCTGGGATTACAGGTGTGAGCCACCGTGCCCGGCCTTGGTCATAGAGAATTTTGAGTGCCCGTGGGTCCTCTTTTGAAAGTGTACTCTGGGGATTATACAACCTTTTGTTCAATTCTGAAGATAACCAGTGAAAAAATAACTCCTGGCCGGGCCCAGTGGCTCAGGCTTGTAATCCCAGCACTTTGGGAGGCCGAGGCGGGCAGATCACGAGGTCAGGAGATCGAGACCACGGTGAAACCCCATCTCTACTAAAAATACAAAAAATTAGCTGGGCGTGGTGGTGGGCGCCTGTAGTCCCAGCTACTGGGAGAGGCTGAGACAGGAGAATGGTGTGAACCCGGGAGGCGGAGCTTGCAGTGAGCCGAGATTGCGCCACTGCACTCCAGCCTGGGTGACAGAGCGAGACTCCGTCTCAAAAAAAAAAAAAAAAAAAGAAAAAGAAAAAATAACTCCTGTGTCCTTATTTTGAGACCATTATTCTCCCCCCACATTTGGAAGTTTGAAGTCCCCATAAGACCTGTGTAATCAATACCTAATCACCTTGAACCAAATGTGACTTTAAAAATGAGAGTGGCTGAGTATTGATCTTAACTAATGGAGAAACTGCCTGACTCTTGTGATCATCCAAATCCCTTTATCTTGTTTTAACCACAACGCACATAATTATCTTTTTTTTCTTATTTTTAAATTTTGGAACTTGAGCCTAACATGTCATATGCATATCACATTAAGGTGTTCTGGTCAAAGTAAACTGTAAAACTATGGCACTTTTAAATGGACAAAAAAGGCTAGCTAATGAGTAGAAGGAAAATGAAAGAATAGAGGGGAATCCAAGGATTTTTACTGCCATCCAGTGGTGGAGCTCTCAGGCAACTATGATGTAAAGCCCCCAGTCAGTTTTTGTTTTCCACTGCCAAGTCCCAAATGCATTCATTCAAGCTTAGTGACTAACTTGCAATGCTAGCCTACCATACAAGTTTGTATTGTGTTTTCTTGATTTTGAAAGTAATTGGTTGGCCTCTTGTGATCCTGAAGAAGATCATAGCCTTCCATAAGCAGCCAGTTTAAGAGTTACTTGGGCCAGGAGCAGTGGCTCACGCCTGTAATCCCAGCACTTTAGGAGGCCAAGGCGGGTGGATCACCTGAGGTCAGGAGTTCAAGACCAGCCTGACCAACATGGGCAAACCCCGTCTCTACAAAATATACAAAATTAGCCAGGCATGGTGACACATGCCTGTCATTCCAGCTACTCGGGAGGCTGAGGCAGCTGAATTGCTTCAACCTGGGAGATGGAGGTTGTGGTGAGCCAAGATCATGCCATTGCACTCCAGCCTGGGCAACAAGAGCGAAACTGTCTCAAAAACAAACAAACAAACAAACAAACAGAAAAAAGAGTTACTTGTACTTGATGAGGGGAGAATCTGACTCATTAATGCCCTCGTGTTGCCAGCACACTCAACCCCTTCTTGCTTTCCCAAGCCCACTGCATATTCACACTCTTATGGAGAGTGAACCTCACAGATTCACCTTTAAGTCCCAGCTGGCCGTTTCCAAGTTATTTTTTATCTGTGATTTTATAACTGTTGGCTCCTAGATGGACGGCTTAGAACCCATGGAAACAAAAAAAGGAATGGAAGAAACCCTAACTCACTGATATGAAACAAGCAAGCGCCTTTGCCAACCTGCTGGAGAAAAATAAATACAATTGTTATCACCAGATTTAGTCTAAAAGAAAAATAATCGGCGCAAGCATAGCATGCATGTTTTACAAACTGCACTTTTTTGGCCTTGACAAACACCATCCAGTTTACCCAAAGTTCATAAAAGGTTAATGTTTTCTACTTTTGAAATGCACATATACTGTTCTCTGGGTGCTAATGATGTGGCCTCTTAACCAGGGTTTGATTTTTCTGTGCCCATCCACCAATTTGCTCAAAGTCGTGGTCTCAGGCAGTGACGTCATTCCTTGACACTAAAAACAAACACCATCCAGATCTCTGTTTGCTTTCTGCTGCAGGTTTGTAGTCCATGGAAGCAGTGCCGATGGGAAAGGGCACAGAGACCACAGGGTTTTGCTCGTACCCACTGATTTAAGCAGCTGGTTCCCAGGGACTGGCCCAGACCAAAACAAAAAAATAAATTCCAGAGAATGCTGTGCAAACTCTACATAAAATTCTTAAGAATGTGAAGATGAAGGCACACAGTTGGCATCCAGTATAAGGTCAATATCTATATTTAATCTACATCTATATCTGTATTTACTTATTTACTGAAATACAAGGCATGCCAATTTTACAAGGAAATTCTGGAGAAAAAAATCGAAGTAGTTTTCTTCCCACTTGTTTTAAACTTTTTTTTTTTTTTTTTTTTTTTTTGAGACAGAGTCTCACTCTCTTGCCCAGGCTGGAGTGCAGTGGCGTGATCTTGGCTCACTGCAAGCTCCGCCTCCTGGATTCATGCCATTCTTCTGCCTCAACCTCCCAAGTAGCTGGGACTACAGGTGCCCACCACCACGCCTGGCTAATTTTTTGTATTTTTAGTAGAGACGGGGTTTCACCCTGTTAGCCAGGATGGTCTCGATCTCCTGACCTCGTGATCCACCCGCCTGGGCCTTTAAACAGTTTTTTAAGTGATTCTACAGAGACAGGTGTCTAGACGAAAACCACTGGTTATGGTTATGTAACAATGTTCTACTAATTCTACAAATAAATAATATCATGTGGTTAAAAATAAATATTTCGGTTGGGCATGGTGGCTCACACCTGTAACCCTAGCACTTTGCAAGGCTGACGCAGGTGGATCACCTGAGGTCAGGAGTTTGAGACCAGCCTGGCCAACATGGCAAAACCCTCTCTCTACTAAAATAACAAAAATTAGCTGGACGTGGTGGCGCACACCTGTAATCCCAGCTACTTGGGAGACTGAGGCAGGAGAATCGCTTGAACCCGGGAGGCAGAGGTTTCAGTGAGCCAAGATCGCACCAATGCACTCTAGCCTGGGTGACAGAGTGAGACTCTGAAAAAGAAAGGGAAGGGAAGGGAGAGAGGGAGAGAGGGAGAGAAGGAGAGAAGGAGAGAAGGAGAGAGAGAGAAAGATTTTGGTATCTGTGACTTTTGGCACTGAGTAGACTGTAAAACGAAATGAATTTATTCATAAATGAAATCCTATATCCTACATAGAATACTATAGAGATATCAATACAATCTTCCAACAAATAATGGAAAGCAAAAGTAAATAACTTGAAATAAATTTGAGTAAACTTTCATAAACACTAATAGAAATGAACTAGCAAAACAATATATATGAACAATATTCTTCTTCTTTTTTTTTTTGAGATGGAGCTTTTTTTTTTTTTTTTTTTTGAGACAGAGTCTCGCTGTCGCCCAGGCTGGAGTGCAGTGGCATGATCTCGGCTCACTGCAGGCTCCGCCCCCCGAGGGTTCACGCCACTCTCCTGCCTCAGCCTCCCGAGTAGCTGGGACTACAGGTGCCCGCCACCTTGCCTGGCTAATTTTTTTTTGTATTTTTAGTAGAGACGGGGTTTCACTGTGTTAGCCAGGATGGTCTTGATCTCCTGACCTCGTGATCCGCCCGCCTCGGCCTCCCAAAGTGCCCGGATTACAGGCGTGAGCCACCGCGCCTGGCCTGAGATGGAGTTTTGCTCTTGTCGCCCAGGCCGAAGTGTAATGGCACGATCTCAGCTCCATGCAACCTTCACCTCCCAGGTTCAAGCAATTCTCCTGCCTCAGCTTTCCTAGTAGCTGGGATTACAGGCGCCTGCTACCACGCCTGGCTAATTTTTGTATTTTTAGTAGAGGTGGGGTTTCACCATATTGGCCAGGCTGGTCTTGAACTCCCAACTTCAGGCGATCCACCCACCTTGGCCTCCCAAAGTGCTGGGATTGCAGGTGTGAGCCACCGCACCTGGCCAACAATTTTCTATACAATAGCCAAAGTACTTGAAACCAAAGGTGTCAGTAAAAACTTGGGACAAAGCATCCAGCAAGAAAACAATGTGAAGGATGCCTATTTTAAGCTAATACACACAGTAAAAAAAGTAAATATTTTACTATTAGTATATGACAAACACAGAAAAATTAATGGATTCTAATACAATTGGATTCTTACACTACAGCAGTGCTTCCATTGGCTCACCGGACAACATCCACTTGCTATGCTCTGCCACTAGAGAATCTTACTATTGCTATTGTCTTCCTGTTTTCTACTTCTCCCTCCTTCATCCCCTCTTCAGGTTGTTGAGCGTTTTGTCTTCAATATACGCACTTTGCATGTGGTGTGGGGTGGGTAAGCTGCCAGAATAAATGAAATAACTTTGCCCTTCCTAGATGCTAGGATACTGCATTTGCCTGTCCAATATCTCTGAACTGAATGTTTCCTAGGCTAACTCCACCAGAAATGGTTTTAATTTTGCACCAAGGTATGCACTTGGAGTTACATACTGCTTAAGAGAAATCAAATTATAATTTCCAGTAATTGGCTAACTTAATTTCCTGGCTAAAGGGGGAATAACAAAATATCTTATTATCTCAATAAATCAATGAAAATTTTTGATAATCCTGAGGGGCCTGGGTTTCTGGGATGACCCACTGGGTAGTGCTGTCAAGCAGGGGGCAGTTCAGGCATGTTTCAGAGTCAGAGGTTTATTCCTGAGTTATAATTTGTTTCTGTGGGCAACAAAGGCAAAAGGAATTTTTTTCTTTAGATGCAAAAAAAAAAATCCCTCAATAAATAAAACTCAACATTTACATTCATATTAAGCCCATTAGCAAATTAGGGATGAAAGGAACATTCTTTACCCTAGAAAAGGTATACATAAAAACATTTAAGCATGCATTATATTTAATAGAGCAACAGTAAAAGGATTTTCTTTAAAATCAGTATACCTGCTATCACCACTCTATAATTCAATATTGCCCTGTAAGTTTTAACTAGTTTAATAGACATGAAAATTAAAAATATGAAGACTGGAAAGGAAGAAATAAAATTGCCATTCACAGAATCCCCAAATAATCTCAGGATAAATATTTGAATTGAGAAGAGCATTTAGCAAGGTTGTGATCAGTATCTAAAAGTCAATTGTATTTCAATACACCAGAAACAAACTATCAAACACAAATCTTTAAAAATATAACATTTCCAACAGCAACAAAATATAATACTTAGAATAAATCTACTAAAATATTAGTAAAAACCTCTATGAAGAAAATTATAAATATTTATGACAAATATTAAGTGAAATCTAAATCAATGTCATGGACCAGAAGACTCAATATTGTAAAGATGTTCTTTTCCCCCAAACTATCTATAGAATCAATATAATTCTAATAAAAATCCCAACAGGGTTTTGTTTTTAACTTAAACAGATCCTAAATTTATAAAAAGCAATGGGTTTAAGAGAATGAAAAGAGAAGCCACAGACTGGGAGAAAATCTTTGTAAAACATGCATCTGGTAAAAGAAATATGGAAAATATACAAAGAACTCCTAAAACTCAACAATAAGAAAATAAACAACCCAATTAAAAAAACGGACAGAAGACTTGAAAAGAGACAGTACTTCACCAAGGAAGATATACAGATGGCAAATAAGCAATGAAAAGATGTTCTATATCATACGTCATTAGTGAGTTGCAAATTAAAACAATGAGATACACTACACACCTATTAGAATGGCTAAAATCCAAAACACTGACACCAACAAATGCTGACAAAGATATGGAGCAACAGGAACACTCATTCATTCATAGTGGGAATGCAAAATCGTACAGCCACTCAGGAAGACATTTTAGCATCTTCTTACAAAACTAAACATATTCTTACTATACAATCCAGCAGCTGTATGTACTTCCTAGTATTTACCCAAATAAGCTGAAAACTTACATCTACACAAGAACCTACACGCAGATGTTTAGAATAACCTTATTCTTCATTGCCAAAGCTCGGAAGCAACAAAGATGTTCTTCAATAGGTGAGTGGATAAATACACTGTGGTACATCTATAAAATGGAATATTATTCAGCACTAAAAAGAAATGATCTATTAAGCCATGAAAAGAAATAGAGGAAACTTAAGTGCACATTGTTAAGTGAAAAAAGCCAATCCGAAAAGGCTACATACTATATAATTCCAACCATATTTTTTGGGCAAGGCTATGGAGACATTAAAAAGATCAGTGGTTGCCAGGGGTTTGGGTGGTGGGGAAGTAAGGGATGGTCAGATGAATCGGTGGGAGCACAGGGATTTGTAGGGCACTGAAACTGTTGTGTATGATATATTGGTGAATACATGTAATTATACATTTGTCAAAACCCATAGATGTGTAACACAAAGAACCTTAGTGTAAACTATGAACTTTAATTAATAATAAGTATCAACAGAGGCTCATCCATTGTAACAAATGTGTTACACTAATGTAAGATATTAATGAGGGAACCTGCAGGCAGGAGTGGGGGTGAGGGGTTATATGAGGGCTGTCTATACTTTCCCCTCAATTTTTCTATACATGTAAAACTGCTCAAAAAATAAAGTCTGCTAATTAATTATTTGAAAATCAAAGAGTGAGCATACTCCTAAAAAAAAGGTAGAAGAATTTGCCTTATCAGAAATGAAGACTTATAAAAACGCCATAATATGAAAACAGTATAACATTGATGCACAGATAGAAAAAACATGATGGAATTGGACACAGAGCTCGGAAACAGACCTATGCATGGATGAAAATTTATCTACAGTACAACTCTCTCTGCAGATCAGAAAGGGAAAGGATGACTATTGAATAAAATGAATTGTTCCACCCATAGGTATACACCCTAAAATAATGCTTCCCAGTGTTTTTCACAGATCGGCAAAACATCTGTTTCACAGGATGTCTATTTGGCAGACTGGGATTAAGGGGAGGGGATTTGAGGCCTTTAAGTGGAGCTTGGTTTAAAAAAATTAAATTTTCTTTATATAATACTTTTAAAATTAAGATTATGTAGTAGGTATAAAATTAAATATTGAATAATTTTATAACACTTCCTAATAAAGTATTTTTAAAGTGTTATTGAGAAACTTGAGCTTACATCTGCAAACTTTTAAATAGGTTTTATCTTTGAAATGACTACCTGCAGTTCCCGATCGAGACTTTTAATTTAATCTCTCGGATTTCTAACTGCCACCATCAGCGAAAAATTTGCACAAATGGAGGCCAAAACTTCTAAATTTTTAAAAAATCACTCAGAAATTTAAGACATTTAAAATTGCATTTAAAGAAGCTCTTCTTTTTTTATGTTGGCAAAAGTAAAGTTGAAATTTCTTGTCAAAATGCCAGTGGATTTAGAATCCAACCTATCTTTTTTCATGTCAAGTCTTTCAAATGTTGAAGCTGCAATTCACAGAATGCCCCTGCGTTATTCGAGCAGTTACCACCTGTTTTTATGCATCTGTGGAATGTCCATTTGGAACACCCAGCTCTGCAGAGGATGGCTATGGCCCAAGGGTTTCATTAAGCCATTCTAAGGTAGCAAATCATTAATGTGATCACAGTTAACTAGGATTAAGAAATCAAGCTGGGAAAGAAGATTATTTGATAAAAAAATAAAAAGTATTTGACGTTTTTGACACAGTAAGGATTTCAGAGTTCACATTACTGACTGAAAAAAAAAAGTGACAAGATAGAGACTTGTTCGAGGTCGTATAGCTGGCCATGGAAGAGACAGAAATTAGGGCCCAGGTAGGTGCTCTGAGATGCCAAGTCCAGTGCTATTTCTGGAAGACCAGACATACATCCTTTGACAAAAAGGAAGGAGCAGGTGAAGTGGCTGTGTGGTTCTCTTTTTTTTCCTAGTGAACTTTAAGCCCATACGATTCCAATTACTTCATCTTCTCCTTAAGAGTTCTACATCCCCGGTGGGGCGCGGTGGCTCACACCTGTAATCCCAGCACCTTGGGAGGTTGAGGCGGGTGGATCACAAGGTCAAGA
Organism: Nomascus leucogenys; assembly: GCF_006542625.1. Lineage (NCBI taxonomy): Eukaryota > Metazoa > Chordata > Mammalia > Primates > Hylobatidae > Nomascus > Nomascus leucogenys. The sequence goes on from NC_044399.1 coordinate 53,426,700, forward strand.
GATCCAGACCATCCTGGCTAACACAGTGAAACCCCGTCTCTACTAAAAATACAAAAAAATTAGCCGGGCGTGGTGGCGGGTGCCTGTAGTCCCAGCTACTCGGGAGGCTGAGGCAGGAGAATGGCGTGAACCCAGGAGGCAGAGCTTGCTGTGGGCCAAGATCCCGCCACTGCACTCCAGCCTGGGTGACAGAGTGAGACTCCATCTCAAAAAAAAACAAAAGAGTTCTACATCCCCACGCCTTCCAGGGTAGAATCAATTGGTTCTGCTTTGTTTCCATAACACTGAATTCTAGATTCTATTAATTACTGTACTTACCTCATTGCCTTATGGTTAGTCCCATCTGTCTTCTGAGCTAGCTATGGGGTCAAAGATGACTAGTTATTCATTTCCATATTCCCAGAGCTAGCACAACGCCTGGTACAAAATAAGCATTTAACAAACGCTTATAGAATAAATGAAATAACAGCAACTCCTTTTCACTATTAAAATCTTGGCAGAGGCTAATTACTGCCTACCCACTTCTCTTACGTGGGAAAGTTCTGTACGAACCATTTTCCCCTTTCAGCCGCTTTCTTCTCTGTTCCCTCTCTATCCTTGAGAGGCTGCGCACCTTGGTGAGTATGCAACGCCCCCAGGAACCCACCTGCTAGGAACTTCTCGGTCTTAAAGGAAGGATGCTGAAATTGAACCCAGCTGGGCATGTTCCCCAAAGCCCACCCCCTTGCCATTTCCTTAGGAGCATCTCATTATCCTTTTTTGCTTTTGCTCTTTGGGCCTCTGCAAATGGTGAGAGGAAAAGGGCTGTTTTCTCTTCCAAGAGCAGGACATTCCAGGTGGGGCTTAGGAGCAACATGACATCCTGTTCTGTATGTGCCTTAGAAGGGTCTGAGATTTTTATAGTTTAAGGTAACCTGCAGAGAACTATTAACGTCACAAGGGAAGGAACCAGGGAGGACAATTCCTACAGAGAGGAAGAGAGAAGTTTGCTTACTGATAGTAGAAAAAATATTCATCATTCAAAGAAATGTCTGGGAATGGGGCTGAAAAAGTTGAGATGACTAAAGGTTGAGGGAGAACTTTAAAGACATCTTAGTAGGAAGGAAAACTTTACCCTGGCGCATAAACATCACATAATAAGGCTTCTTTGAGAGCATAACTTACCACTCCCCCTGGGTTCTCTTTCTGCTCCAGCCACACTGATTTTACCGGGCCTGAAGTCCCCCACACATTCTCACCTCTTCTTTTGGTAATGGCCAACCCATACGCTTTTTTTTTTTTTTTTTTTTTTGAGACAAAGTCTCGCTCTTGTCCCCCAGGCTGGAATGCGATGGCACGATCTCGCTCACTGCAACCTCTGCCTCCTGGGTTCAAGCGATTCTCCTGCCTCAGGCTCCCGAGTAGCTGGGATTACAGGCACCTGCCACCATGCCTGGCTAATTTTGGTACTTTTAGTAGAGATGGGGCTTCACCATGTTGGCCAGGCTGGTCTCGAACTCCTGACCTCAGGTGATCCACCCGCCTCAGCCTCCCAAAGTGCTGGGATTACAGGCCTGAGCCACCACTCCTGGCCCATGGCAAAGCCATACTCTTAAAAGGCAGTGAGGCAGTGAAAGCTGGCCCAAGGACCCTCACATTCCTGTGATGATTGTAAATGCTTTATCCTAACTCGGGGAGCTTTTCTCCCTGAGAAATGTCTTCTGTCTTATCAGAATATGATTTATCGCTGCACTTTGCAGATGATACCTTCCCTATTCCCTTTTTCTCATAATTGCAATTACCCATCACTTTGATATTGATCTTTGGCAACCATCTCTATTTTCTTCTTCTTCTTGCCAAAGATTTGAGCAGCAAATAGCTGCTCTAGGACATATTTAAGTCATTCTTCTTTGAAATTTGGAGAGTATTAGCATCACAGAATTTTAGTGCTGCAAGTAATTAGAACAATTCATAAATCTATGGTTATGGTCTTGTAGATGAGGGGAAAAAAATCCCTGTTCCTCTGCCCTTCTGAATTCTCCACTGGGGCCTTTGTAACAAAAGACAGATTTAAAAGTGAGAAACAAATAGAAGTATATTAACATGTGTATCTCATATACATGGAGGGCTTAGAATTTGGGCTTAAATACCATCTCCAGCTAAAATAAAGGAAGAAAGCTATGGAGGAGGCAAGTTATGAAAAGGTGAATAGGGAAAGTATGGTAAACAACTGTGAGGCTTATTATGCAAATTTAAGTCCCAGAGCCATCATCTTTCTGATACAGAAAGGGAGATATCCTCACAAATGGAAATTTTCTTTATAAATTTCCCTTATTAAAGAAAAGTATCCTATGCTGTTTTCAGAGCCTCTACTGTCTGCTGTTTCTGAAAATAATCAGATCAAAATAATCATTGTGCCAACCAGGCGCAGTGGCTCACACCTGTAATCCCAGCACTTTGGGAGGCTGAGCCGGACAGATCATGAGGTCAAGAGATCGAGACCATCCTGGCCAACATAGTGAAACCCCGTCTCTACTAAAAATACAAAAATTAGCCGGGTGTGGTGGCGGGCGCCTGTAGTCCTAGCTACTCAGGAGGCTGAGGCAGGAGAATTGCTTGAACCTGGGAAGCGGAGGTTGCAGTGAGCCGACATCATACCACTGCACTCCAGCCTGGTGATGGAGCAAGACTGTATCTCAAAAAGAAAAAAAAAAAAAAATCATTGCGCCAAAAAAGCATATTTAGAGTAGCATAGTCTGGTCTGCTACAGGTTGCCTCCATAAAGTAGTACATGAAACACTGACATATATGTTAACTAAGGCTGGTAACTCAAATGAAATATTCATGAACCTCATTTCTTATGCCTATTTCTGGCAACATGGAGTCATTAAGATTTACCAGAATTAAAGTACAATTTTAGAATAAGAAAGTCTCTGTGTGAAAACACTAAAGCTAAATTATGATATGCTTTTGTATCTATAAACTTTTTTTTTTGAGACTGAGTCTTGCTCTGTTGCCCAGGCTGGAGTGCAGTGGCACAATCTCAGCTCACTGCAACCTCTGCCTCCCAGGTTCAAGTGATTCTCCTGTCTCAGCCTCCCGAGTAGCTGGGACTACAGGCATGTGCCACCACGCCCAGCTAATTTTTTGTATTTTTTTAGTAGGGACGGGGTTTCACCGTGTTAGCCAGGATGGTCTTGATCTCCTGACCTCGTGATCCGCCCGCCTCGGCCTCCCAAAGTGCTGGGATTACAGGCGTAAGCCACCGCGCCCAGCCTCTGTAAACTTTTTAAATAGAAATATGAAGTTGTACAAAAGAACTTTGATATATTTAAGGGTTTAGTTTGCTAGATTAGTACTTGCTGCTCATTTCAACTAGCGTGGCAAATTTCAAGAGCATAACTTCAAACTACATAGGTTTAAATTAGATGGCCAGATTTAGTTTTTTTGGAATGACATTTGATTTTATGACAAATGAATAAAATATTACTGATAGTATTTTAAGGTACGGAGACCAGTTCCATGGGTGGGCAGAAGAAGAGAAATGGTTCTTACTTGGGTATAAGATGCTTAAGAGCAGCTGGAAAATACATGTCAAATGAATGACTAGACTACATCTTACCATGTGCCTGTCTCTTCATGACCAATGAATCAGGACCACTGCCATAGAATCCCAGACCTCCTGTGAGGGCCACTGGCATTAAGCCTAAAATTGCAGTAACTTCTGAAAGGAGCTAAAAGAATCTTGTATAACCACAAAAAGAAAACTGTTTTTCTAGGGTTGTGAAACAAACTTTATGCAACAAAACTTACTTAAAAATAGTCACATTTAAAGCTATGTATTTTTGACTGGGTGTGGTGGCTCACACCTGTAATCCCAGCACTTTGGGAGGGTGAGGAGGGGCGCATGATTTGAGGTCAGAAATTCAAGACCAGCCTGGCCATTATGGTGAAACACTGTCTCTACTAAAAATACAATAATCAGCTGGGCATGGTGGCTCACGCCTGTAATTCCAGCTACTTGAGAGGCTGAGGGGAGAGAATCGCTTGAACCTGGGAGGCAGAGGTTGCAGTGAGCCGAGATCGTGCCACTGCACTCCAGCCTGGGTGACAGAGCGTGACTCCATCTCAAAAAAACAAAAAATTAAATAAATAAATAAAGCAAGCTATGTATTTTCATTACGTACAGGCATCTCCTGCTTAATATAAGTGATCTGTAAAAATGAAAATTCGCTGTGTGAAAATGCTAATAGAATTCATGATACACCTCAGTCAAATCCCTTAATTTCCTACAAAGACAATGGAAATGCAATAAAACTATCATGTTAGACTGTAAGATGCTTAAAGCATCTCTTAGTGTCAAAGGTGCTTTGTGTGCAATAGTATCTTCTCTTCCATATTTGTTTTTCTCACACATACGTGGCTTTCTTCTGTACAGTTTTAGACACTTGCTGTACTTTTATGGGACTTGCACAACCCTAGGTAAAACCAAGGTCTAGATGTGGAAGGCGCTACGAAAATGCATTAAGAGCACATGCTGGAAAGTGGAAACAGCTGGAAACTGGTCACACATTTCCCCTATACAAACATCAGCTACAAGATGTTGCAAGAGACAGGTAAGATATGAAGCTTTGAGACTGTATTAGCTTTCTATCACTGCAAATTCAGTAGCTTCAAACAATACACATTTGTTATCTTCAGTTCTATAGGCTGGAAGTTGACCTCAGCTTCCCGAGTAGCTTGGATTACAGGTGTGCACCACTATGCCCAACTAATTTATTTTATTTTTTGTAGAGATGGGGTTGCACCATGTTGCTTAGGCTGGTCTCAGACTCTCGGGCTCAAGCGATCCACCCGCCTTGGCCTTCCAAAGTGCTGGGATTACAGGTGTGAGCCACCATGACTGGCCTCCTTCTGCTTTTAAGGTCCTCTTCCTTTGGAAGAAATCACCAAATTATCTGGGTGGGCCCAGTGTAATCACAATGAAATCACCCTTGTGATTACATTGGGCCCACCCACATAATCCAGGATAATCTTCCTATTAAGGCCAGGTGATTAGCAGCTTATCTATAACCTTACTTCCCCTTTGCCATGGAAGGTAACATACCCACAGGTTCTGAGGATTAGGACACGGACATCTTTGGGGTGTCATTATTCTGCCTACTGTAGTTATTTATTTAGTTATTTTTGAGACAGAGTTTCACTCTTGTTGCCCAGGCTGGAGTGCAATGGCATGATCTCGGCTCACCGCAACCTCTGCCTCCCGGGTTCAAGTGATTCTTCTGCCTCAGCCTCCTGAGTAGCTAGGATTATAGGCTCCTGCCACTATGCCTGGCTAATTTTCTCTTTCTTCTTTTTTTTTTTTTTTTTTTTTTAGTAGAGATGGGGTTTCACCACATTGGCCAGGCTGGTCTCGAATTCCTGACCTCAGGTGATCCACCCGCCTCAGCCTCCCCAAGTGCTGGGCTTACAGGCGTGAGCCACTGCACCTGGGCTACTATAGTTATTAAAATGCAAAACCTTTCAGAAAAAATGTTACATGGGCAGATATTTCTGCTGGATATGCCTAGCCATAGTTTGTTTTTAAAAACTCAGATGCTTTTTCAAGTTAAAGTGAATTTCAGCTAAAGTATGAAACAATGGCCGGGCGCGGTGGCTCACGCTTGTAATCCCAGCACTTTGGGAGGCCGAGGCGGGTGGATCACGAGGTCAGGAGATTGAGACCACGGTGAAACCCCGTCTCTACTAAAAAAATACAAAAAATTAGCCGGGCGTGGTGGCGGGCGCCTGTAGTCCCAGCTACTCGGAGAGGCTGAGGCAGGAGAATGGCGTGAACCCGGGAGGCGGAGCTTGCAGTGAGCCGAGATTGCGCCACTGCACTCCAGCCTGGGTGACAGAGCAAGACTCCGTCTCAAAAAAAAAAAAAAGAAACAATGAAACAATGGCATTACTGTGGTTGTGTAAGCAGGGATTGGAACTGTGAAAGCTATTATTCATTTTTCCTGTGATATGTATTTTAGTTTGCTAGGGCTGCCGTAACAAAGTACCAAAAACTGGGTGGCTTAAACAACAGAAATTTATCTTCTGTCAAATCTGGAGGCTAGCCGTTGGAGTTGAAAGTTTCGGCAGGGTTGATTTGTCCTGAGGCCTGTCTCCTTGGCTTGCAGATGGCCACTGTCTCCCTGTGTCTTCACTTCTTTTCTGTGTATCTGTGTCCTAATCTCTTCTAAGTGTTACAAGTAGTTAGACAGGCATGAGCGGGGCAGGAGAGGATTCTTCCCCCACCCACTAGGAATGTCAGGTGATGGTTCGGCAGTGACCACATTGCCTCTCTAAAAGTGATCAACTGGCAGCTGAGGCCGGAGGTGGGTGGGGGGGGCATTTCCTGATGGCCCACACCTGCTGCACTAAAGTGTTAATTGAATGCAGGCACCAAACAGATGCAACTTCCTGGGCATGCACATTAAGGACAAAATGGTGGAGTATGACCTTCCAGAGGCACACCACCAGAAAAGGGAAGAAAGCCTCAGATGGGCATGTGTACAGCTTCCTCAACACTGTGTGTGCTCACTTCCCAAGTGTAAGGAGGGCGCTGTGTGTGCAGGCAGCCCATCCTCAGGGAAGAATCACGGAAAGGGGCCAGCCTATAAAATCCTAGCTAGGTTCAAGGTTAAACACTGCACTTGGCCTTCAGGTGCCCACTTGGGTCTCTTCCAAGTGAACTTTCCTTTCCTTCCTGCTCTAAAGCCTTTTTAAATAAACTTCCATTTCTGCTCTGAAACTTGCCTGATCTCTTTTTCTGGCTTATGCCCCTCAGTCAAATTCTTTCTTCTGAGGAGGCAAGAATTGAGGTTGCTGCAGACCTATATGGATTCGCCACTGGTAATTCAGATACCTTCTATGGGTGACATAAGGACAGCAGTCATGTTGGATTAGGGCCATCCCAATGACCTCATTATCCTTAATTACCTCATTAAAGATCCAATCTTCAAATCTAGTCACTTTCTGAAGTATTAGAGGTTAGAATTCCCACATATGAATGTTCGGGGAAACAATTTAGCCCATAACAAGATCTAACAAATTTAATGATTAACTTGTAAAAGACACTACATTAACAGAAGACCACTGGTAAAAATAAAAGTGGGGAGAGTGGGATACAACTTATACACATGTACTCATTGACAATTACTCTCAGATAGAATTTTTTCTACAAAAATGGTGATTTATTTCACTTTAACATACAATGGTAGATATATTGGGGATCATCAAATTTTAAAAATTTTTTGTTGGGCTTACTTTACATATTACAATACTAACGTAAGCTTATAAACTCTTCCATTTCAATGAAGGAAAGGGATCCAATTGACACCTGCTAGCAGCTTGGCTAAGAATGGACATAAAAATCGGACAAAACACTGAAAATATAAAGTACTTTTCTCCAAATGTGTATACAAAGTTTTGAAACAAAATGACTGCCCGCTCCACAGGACAGACAATCTGAATTTCAAAAATGCTCCAGGCCGGGAATTGCATAACCCTGTGTAACAATACTTATAATACAGCTTAACAATATTTTATCGAAGACTTTTTTCATTTGAGATTTTTAAAAAACTGAAGTAAAAGAAAAACAGTAGCCAAGGAACTGCACAACCAAAAAATGAAAATTATATAAAATATTTCCACCACTATTTAAATGCCAAATTTAATCAAGCAATAGTAAAAAAACAAAACAACATAATAATACAACCTTCTGTTTAAAATAACAGCACTGTTCCACCTCTCTTCCATTGAATTTTACATATGAACAGACTATATATACTGGTTTTTCAGAGAAATGTCCATTTGGTCTGCCACACCTGTTGGGCTCACCCTAAATCCTCTCACTGTCTTCAGAGGACTTGCAACTCCATGCTGTTTCTGTATTTCCAGCCTTCCGGGGTAGGTGCAATGTCTCAAGTATAATACATTTCTCCCTTTTCCTTTACACAGTGCAGAGTATATGGGCTTAGGTTATGTAGATTCTGTTTCACTCCAGGTCACTGTCTTTCTTTAAATTCAAGGCGGTATTCAACGGAGTGCAGTAGTTGGGCTTGTCAGAAGGTACATAGCCTGGCAGACACAAACACTTGTAGGAACCATCGGTGTTAATGCACTTGGCATTCTTGCAGAGTGACATCCGGTTGTTCAACTCATCGCATTCATTTACATCTGCAGTAAGTCAAGCCATGCAGGTAAACAATCTTTGATATTGCTCTGTGAGGACACATAACCTACCTGAGGCTTAGCTGAGGCATCAAGGCAGTCTGAATGCTGCCCTTCCCCCGACCACCGCAAGGAAGCTTTCTTGTCATTGCTTCAATCACAGACAAGATAAAGGTGACTTTTTTTTAGATCTTAAAGAGGTAGATTATCAGGGAGGTTCTAGAACTTCTTTCCCTGTTATCTAGCACAACATGAGCATTTTGTGAGCTTGAAATTTTCTAGTAGAACCTCAAGAAAGTTAGAGGAACTATATTACTTCCAAATTCCTTCCCATAGGTATGGAGGAACTGCTAGATTTGTCAAGAGGAACCAGATACCTATGCAGAGGCCTCTCCATACAGCCTGTCTAAAGCCTTTCGTAACATTCTCAGACCTCTTTCTACATGAGACCCATTGAGGCTTTCACTCACTTGAAACATCTGTTAAGAAGCTAGGTTACCTATTTTACAGACACACCACGGATTAAAACTAACAAAAGCAAAGTCGGCAAAAGGACTGCTTCAAGAGGGAGAAGAGGCGGGGCATGGTAGCTCAAGCCTGTAATCCCAGCACTTTGGGAGGCCCAGGTGGGCGGATCACGAGGTCAGGAGATCAAGACCATCCTGGCTAACACAGTGAAACCCCGTCCCTACTAAAAATACAAAAAAAAAAAAATTAGCCTGGTGTGGTGGCAGGCGCCTGTAGTCCCAGCTACTCGGGAGGCTGAGGCAGGAGAATGGCGTGAACCAGGGAGGCAGAGCTTACTGTGAGTCAAGATCATGCCACTGCACTCCAGCCTGGGTGACAGAGCGAGACTCCTTCTCAAAAAAAAAAAAAAAAAAGAGGGAGAAGAAAAATAAAAGAAAAACTTGTGGCAAACAGGCCCTGAAAGTCAACACTAGGTCACACAGAGAAGGTTAAATGTATGTTTCCTGTTGTTTTCAATGTAAGAGTTGTGGCAACACGACAGCTTTAGGAGGAGTTTCATTCAAATGATTACTAGGAAGTTGTATTTTTTGCAGATGTCTACACTCCCTTATGCTAGTGTAAGTATTCAAGGAAATCATTACTTGCTACAGTCAAAAGCTAAATTTGAGTCAAAGTAATTATCTGGGATATTCTGGCCTTTCCTCCAATATTTACCACTATTTGGATTCTTTTTTTTTTTTTTCAATCCTCATTGATAAATGGATTCCTAAATGAAACACCAACTCTATCTTTTTAAAAAGAATTGTGGTAGGCTGGGTGAGGTGGCTCACGCCTGTGATCCTAGCACTTTGGGAGGCCAAGGCGGGCAGATCACCTGAGGTCAGGAGTTCAAGACCATCCTGACCAACATGGTGAAACCCCCATCTCTACTAAAACTACAAAATTAGTTGGGCGTGGTGGCGCACACCTGCAATCCAGCTACTCAGGAGGCTGAGGCAGGAGAATTGCTTGAACCTGGGAGGCAGAAGTTGCAGTGAGTCAAGATCACCCCACTGCACTCCAGCCTGGGCGACAAGAGTAAAACTCCATCTCGGAAAAAAAAAAAAAAAAAAAAAAAAAAGAATTGTGGTAAAATATACAGGACATATTTACCGTTTTAACCATTTTTAAGTATATAGTCCAGTGGCATTAAGTATATTCATACTGTACTTAATGTACATCTCCAGAACTTTTCTCATCTTCCCAAACTGAAACTCAGCAAATCTATCTTAAATGTTCTCTACTGACTGAGATATGGACTTGGGGTGTCAGGAAAAAATTAATGTCCCATAAAACACACGTCGTTCTTACCGACACAGGTCATCTTGGCCGTATCCAAGTGATACCCATCAAAGCAATCACAGGTGTAACCTTCCTGGACCCTCACACAGCGACCATTTTCACATCCATTGAGGATGCCGCATTCCTCAGCCTGTAACTCCTCAAAGCTATTTAGAAAACCTGGAAAGGAAAGGGCAGAAGCTAAGTTAGACCTTCTCAACTTCCTATATCATTTTTTAAATGATATTTAGATGATGGTTCATTTTCTAAATAGACACATATATGTCCATATATATTTCAGACATCTGAAAGTTAGCATTAGAAATACTGAATGTTGCTGTGTAAAATAATATAAAAATAAAAAATTTTGTATGTTTTGTGCAGAGTAGCCTCATATTTTGAATTCCGATATTCTATGTTAAAATCACATAAAATGAGAAAGCAAATATGGTTTTTGTTTTTGCTCTTAATTATTAAAAATGTTCATCCAAAGTTCCAAACTTCCTGAGTTCACAGTAGGGCAAATGTCAGCCTCTCAGGACAGAACCAACAGCATTCACTACCGGAGTCTAGTAAGCATTTGCTAAGAAGGTCCGTAAGAGTGTGAGGCAATACGTTTTCAGCTGGAGTTTGTAACACCAGAGAGAAGCAGGCTGGCTTTGCCATGTGTTTGTTTGCTCTGGCTACGGGATGAGCCTTACAAAAGTGCTCCCAGGGGATCAAAGGAAAAATTCAATAAAAGCGCCTCAAAACATCCTGATAAATGAGAAAGAACATCATACTTGTGTTTGGAAAACCAAAGTCTGGGCTCATGTCTATAATCCCAGCACTTTGGGAGGCTGAGGCGGGCAGATCGCCTGAGGCCAGGAGTTCGAGACCAGCGTGGCCAACATGGTGAAACCCTGTCTCTACTAAAAATACAAAACATTAGCTGGGCGTGGTGGTGGTGGACGCCTGTAATCCCAGCTACTCGGGAGGCTGAGGCAGAAGAATCGCTTGAGCCTGAGAGGTAGAGGTTGCAGTGTGCTGAGATCACGGCCACTGTCCAGCCTGAGCAACAGAGCAAGACTCTGTCAACAAAAAAACAAACAAACAAACAAAACACACACACACACACACACACAAACAAAACCAAAAGTCTTCTTTTAAGGAAACAAACTCTTGTTTGGCTCTTTTTATAGTTTAGATCTCTTAAAACCAAGTCAGAGCTAGCCTTTAGAGTTTTTGTGATATAAAAACAATTTAGCCAGGCATCAAGAGTGTTTAGCTCTCATTTTGCAGAGGAAAGTTCTAAACAGAAATCCACAGTGACCCCAACACACTGTCATGTTGCCTCTCATCTCCTCTCTCTTCCCAACAGTACCAAAAAGTAGCTTCAAAAAAAAAAAATAAAATATGGCTAGAACTCTCTAGCTGGCTTTTGAAGTAATTCTCCAGTAGAACTGCAGGGGGCAGCAAAATATCATTGCTTATGGAGGGCAATAAGGTCTAACTGGGAGGAATTGGACAAGGATATGGAGTTTGGTCTCGTTGATCACCAAAAAGTAACCAACTTAGCCAGCTTTTTTTTTTTTTTTTTTCTAAACAAGGAAATAAAGACTTACTTGTTACTTCTCTTAACAACAACAAAAAAGAAGTTTCAACAATGACTAAAGTGCCTGAGGTCAACATGGAGACAAATTAGGTCAGAGTTTCTCTTATATTCTAAGATTAGGTGCCCTGAGGGGAGAAAGGTGAAGAATACATTTTAGAGCATGCCCTTTAGAGAAGAAAGTGGGTTTTAAAGATGACCAAAAAATATACAATAAGTGAATCTTAAATTATCTGTTTAGGTAAGAACAATACACTTATTGTGTATTGGGGAACTTGAGTTCCCATTCCCATTTCACTATGTGTACATTGTAAACTTGGGCAGAAAGCTTATTTTTCTCACGTATGAAGTAAAACCATTGAATTTTATGATCTCTAAAGCCCCACTCAGTTATAGGTTTATTTTGTGGAAATGAACCATGGGATTTGAATCAGAGGAACTGGGTCTTCTGCTCATGCCTGTGACCCTGGCCAAGTCACTTGATTTTGCTGAAAACAGGTTCCTCATTTAAAAATAGACAAACGATTCTATGTAGAATGGCAGACCCAACATTGAACACAATGCCTGCACTCAGTAGGAAGTATTTTGTAAAGAATGAACACTTTTCTACCTTGTAAAGATTAAATGAGATTTGGCATAAGTTTGGGGGATAAAGAAGAAAATATGGTACATATATACCATGGAATACTAGGCAGCCATAAAAAAGAATGAGATAATGACTTTTGCAGGAACATGGATGGAGCTGGAGGCTATTATCCTTAGCAAACTAATGCAGGAACAGAAAACGAAACACCACGTGTTCTCACTTGTAAGTGGCAGTTAAATGATAAAAACTTACGAATACAAAGAAAGAAACAACAATGATTTTCTTCACAGAATTGGAAAAAACCACTTTAAAGTTCATATGGAACAAAAAAAGAGCCTGCATTGCCAAGTCAATCCTAAGCCAAAAGAACAAAGCTGGAGGCATCACGCTATCTGACTTCCAACTATACAACAAGGCTACAGTAACCAAAACAGCACGGTACTGGTACCAACACAGAGATATAGACTAATGGAACAGAACAGAGCCCTCAGAAATAATGCCACACATCTACAACCATCTGATCTTTGACAAATCCGACAAAAACAAGCAATGGGGAAAGGATTCCCTATTTAATAAATGGTGCTGGCAAAACTGGCTAGCCATATGTAGAAAGCTGAAACTGGATCCCTTCCTTACGCCTTATACAAAAATTAATTCAAGATGGATTAAAGACTTAAATGTTAGACCTAAAACCATAAAAACCCTAGAAGAAAACCTAGGCAATACCATTCAGGACATAGGCATGGGCAAAGACTTCATGACTAAAACACCAAAAGCAATGGCAACAAAAGCCAAAATTGGCAAATGGGATCTAATTAAACTAAAAAGCTTCTGCATTGCAAAAGAAACTACCATCAGAGTGAACAGGCAACCTACAGAATGGGAGAAAATTTTTACAATCTATCCATCTGACAAAGGGCTAATATCCAGAATCTACAAAGAACTTAAGACAAATTTACAAGAAAAAAATCAAACAACCCCATCAACAAGTGGGTGAAGGATATGAACAGACACTTCCCAAAAGAAGACATTTATGCAGCCAAAAGACACATGAAAAAATGCTCATCATCACTGGCCATCAGAGAAATGCAAATCAAAACCACAGTGAGATACCATCTCACACCAGTTAGAATGGCCATCATTAAAAAGTCAGGAAACAACAGGTGCTGGAGAGGATGTGGAGAATTAGGAACAACTTTTACACTGTTGGTGGGACTGTAAACTAGTTCAACCATTGTGGAAGTCAGTGTGGCGATTCCTCAGAGATCTAGAACTAGAAATACCATTTGACCCAGCATCCCATTACTGGGTATATACCCAAAGGACTATAAATCATGCTGCTATAAAGATACATGCACATGCATGCTTATTGTGGCACTATTCACAATAGCAAAGACTTGGAACCAATCCAAATGTCCAACAATGATAGACTGGATTAAAAAATGTGGCACATATACGCCATGGAATACTATGCAGCCATAAAAAATGATGAGTTCGTGTCCTTTGTAGGGACATGGATGAAGCTGGAAACCATCATTCTCAGCAAACTATCGCAAGGACAGAAAACCAAACACCGCATGTTCTCACTCATAGGTGGGAATTGAACAATGAGAACACTTGGACACAGGATGGGGAACATCACACCCCAGGGTCTGTCGTGGGGTCGGGGGAGGGACAGCATTAGGAGATATACCTAATGTAAATGACGAGTTAATGGGTGCAGCACACCAACATGGCACATGTATACATATGTAACAAACCTGCACGTTGTGCACATGTACCCTAGAACTTAAAAGTATAATTAAAAAAATTTAAAAAAAAAGAACTTACTCATATAACCAAATACCACACCCACAAAAAAGAAGGAAACAACAGACACTAGTGGAGGGTGGGAGGAGGGAGAGGAGCAGAAAAGGTAACTATTGGGTACTGGGCTTCATACCTAGGTGATGTAACAATCTGTACCACAAACCCCCATGACATGTTACCTATGTAACAAACCTTTATAAGTACCCCTGAACCTACAAGTTAAAAAAATTTGTGCCATAAAAAAAAAAATCGAGTAATACATCCATGGCAGGCCCATTTTAAAACTTTAAAGGAGAACAAGAGTCCCAGCTACTCAGGAGGCTGAGGCAGGAGAATCTCCTGAGCTCACGAGGTGAAGACCAGCCTGGGCAATATAGTGAGACTCCAATTCTCAAAAAAAAAAGTGACACCACATACTCAAAGCCAGTTAAGAAACACGTACAAAAAATAAAGACTTAATCTATGACAATATTTTCAGATCCCATGTATCACAGCAAAATCATTTTTACTTCATAGCTAATACATTTTTTATTATTACAGAAATTAAAACATAAAAAGTAAAACTTGAAACTCCCCACACATCAGGCAGGCTCCCCAAAATACTTCTTCAGGACTCTAAAACAGGTCAGGACACTACAGTCTCTGGTCCAAATCTGGCCTGCTACCTATTTTTGTAAATAAACACAGCCACGCCCATTTGCTGCTGTGCTATCTAGGGCTGCTTTTGTGAAACTACAGCAGAGTTGAATACCTACAACAGAAACCATATGGCCTGCAAAGCCTACAAATTTTACCATCTGGGCTGGGTGCGGTGTCTCACACCTGTAATCCCAGCACTTTGGGAGGCCGAGGCAGGTGGATCACAAGGTTAGGAGTTCAAGACCACCCTGGCCAACATGGTGAAACTCCATCTCTACTAAAAATGCAAAAATTAGTCGGGCATGGTGGGGCATGCCTATAATCCCAGGGGTACTCAGGAGGCTGAGGTACAATCACCTGAACCCAGGAAGTGGAGGTTGCAGTGAGCCAAGATTGTACCATTGCACTCCAGCCTATGCAACAGAGGAAGACTCTGTCTCAAAAAAGAAAAAAAATGTACTACCTGGCCCTTTACAGAAAAAAACGTTTGCCTATTCTCTGCTCAAGTAAATTCCAGTTTTAGAAGTACTGCTCTCCCTAAAGGTAACAGAGATGATGAACCATAAAGGCGATAAGAAACCTCACTCAGCCTCCGTCTGTGTTACTATCTACCCAACACGATCATTTTTGCAGCAGGCTCCAAAAGCCCTTGCTGGAGGTCAGAAAACTGGCTGCGAAGGGGGGAATATTTCTCTGCAACTTGTAAGAAATGTAAAGGCCATTACATTGTCCAAGCTGGAGGTCTTGGAACTGCATCTCAATTTCCTATGTTGCTAAATAGGAGATGTGACACCAACATGTTTATTTCTTAACATTTGTAGTAAATTTAAAAAAGAGCTTTAAAGCAATGCCAGCATTAAAAAGAAGGTACATAAGCCAGACATTTCAACATGAAAATTCCTGGAATCCAAACTATAACGCCATAGAAACTTCTGACTTGTAGACTCTCAGGACCCATCAGTGCCTGGGATTTTGGTTCTCCATTTGTCCTGGGGTTACTGAGGTTTCAATGCTTTTCATGATCCCAGGCTCTTGCTTACATCTAAGAACAGAGTTATTGAGGAGGTCTAGGGAGGAAAGCTGTAAGCCACGGGATTGTCAGAGTTGCATATAGACTTAACCTGGTATTCCTGATTTATGGGGCAAGCTGGGCTTTCTTTCAACCTTAATAATTCTTCTCCCTTCCTTTTTTCTTAAGTAAACGTTTACTGACCCGTAACATATACAGAGAAGCATCAAACCCTAAGTGCACAGTCTTGTAGCTGTGAGTGCCTTCTGGTCCATTTCATAAAGAGCTGCATGGTTATGTGCTGTGGATGAAAAGAAAGAGTGTTGTTCATCTATGGTGTTAGGAGTCAGGATAGTGGTTACCCTAGGGAGGGGGGCGGGAAAGGGCGCCAGGGGCCTTCTGGAGGCTGGCACTGCTCCTGACCTGGGTGGGAGTTACACAGGTGTGTGTTAATCAGCTTAGCTGGATTAATGGAATGTTCTTATCATGGACATTTTAAAACATTTTTAATTCTACCAGATGATCAATACACTACATCTTTCAAAGAAAAAGGTGGGGGGGAAGGGAGGACAAGGAGGGAATGAAGAAGGGAGAGAAAGGGAAAAGAGAAAGAGAAGTACAAAAAAATAAAAGCTCTTGATGCAGAACTGAAGTAACTCCTAAATTCAACTAGAAATCTCATGCTGTTGCCCCAGAACTGGGTCCTGGCTAGGACGCTTCGTGCACAGGTGACGGGGCCCAGGACAGAAAAAAGCTTCACTGCATTTTTCTCTAAAGTCCTAAGTCAAACTCCTTGGTCGGCAGCAATTACCTATCTTAAAAATGTGGTGCAGGCCAGGCATGGTGGCTCACACCTGTAAGCACTTTGGGAAGCCGAGGTGGGTGAATCACTTGAGTCCAGGAGTTCGAGACCAGCCTGGACAACATGGTGAACCCCCCCGCCACGGAAAAAATACAAAAATTAGCCGTGCATAGTGGCGCATGCCTGTAGTCCCAGCTACTTGGGAGACTGGGGTGGGAGGATCGCTTGAGCCCAGGAGGCAGAGTTGCAGTGAGCTGTGATCATGGCACTGCACTCCAGCCTGGGCAACAGAACGAGACCCTCTCTCAAAAAAAAAAAAAAAATTTGTGGTGAAGCTACACATGTGAGGATGGCCCCTTTGTGAGCTGTGGATGAGGCTCTCGAAATGGGCGTTTTCCTGTTCTTGTTCTTGAAGTGAGACTATCTACTATCTACTAATATTTCATTGTGGACCTCCTGCTGTTTCAGACTTCAAATTGTCTGTATTTAAAAAGTCTGATTTGAGCTTGTGTGTTTGTAGGCTTCCTCACACAGCATTTACGTTCTAAAAGGGATCACAATTTGCAGATACGCACTCCCATCTCCCCCATGAAAGCTGTGCTCACTAACCCAGGAAAAGTTGGCACACATTATTTCTTACTCCATAAATCCCCTCACCAATGTATTTTAAAAAGTCATTTCTGACCAAAAGGGCAATTCTTTTCTTACCTCCTACTCTAAAACACTTATAATAATGATCAACTTGTACAGTTAACATTTGCATTTCCCTGTAGGGAAAAAAAGGCTGCAATGCAACTGGGCTCTCATGGAAATCTTGGCCCTCAAACTAGTCCACCACTTAAAAGAGAAAAGATTTTGTTATAGAAATTATAATGATAGGCTGGGCACGGTGACTCATCCCTGTAATCCCAGCACTTTGGGAGGCCAAAACGGGTGGATTACAAGGTCAGGAGTTCAAGACCAGCCTGACCAACATGGTGAAACCCAGTCTCTACTAACAATACAAAATTTAGCTGGGCATGGTGGTGTGCGCCTGCAATCCCAGCTACTCGGGAGGCTGAGGCAGGAGAATCGCTTGAACCCGGGAGGCGGAGGTTGCAGTGAGCTGAGATCGTGCCACTGCACTCCAGCCTGGGTGACAGAGTGAGACTCCATCTCAAAACTTTAAGAAAAATAAATATAACAGTACCCCCACCAGCAAGACTATTCATCAAATGCAAAGGTTCTTTTTGTTTGTTTTGTTTTGAGATAGGGTCTCGCTTTTGTGGCCCAGGCTGGAGTGCAGTGGTGTGATCTCGGCTCACGAATGATGCAGTGGTTCTTAGACTCACCCGTGCAGAAGGACTGCCCTTGTGAAACAAAGATGGCTGGGTCCCACCCTAGACTTTCTGATCAGCAGGTCTGGGGTGGGACCAGAAATGCGACATTGCTAACAAGTTGCCATTACATTTTGAGGGCCACTGATTAATCTTCAACCACAACTTAGTATCAAAGGAACAAGGTTATTTTGCTTACGGTCTTGGATGAAGTAGGGATCGGCTTCTGGAGCATACTGTTCACTGAAGTCAACCAAGGCGTCCCGTCCATATGGCTGCCGGCGTCCCGTCACGGGGATGTTACACAGCTGAGCATAGTCATCTAAGGAGTGGACAAGCAGCATGAGGCCCCATCACTGTTAGCTTGCATCTGCCCCACCCCTCACAGCTCAGAGCAATGGGAATCTGCCAGCACACCCTTCCATGTGTGTCTCCATCTCCTGCGTACCACTGAGCCTAGAAAGTGTCTGAATATCTTTTGAAGGGAATTTTATACATCCAAGTACAATGGCTGCTGTAGAGCATAATTAAGGTTCCAAATTGAAGATCAAAAATATTAGCTTAACAGTGGGTAGACCACATCCCAGAGCAGTAAAGAACTGAAAAAAACGGAGCCATCTGAGAGTGCTTCAGGCCTTTTGGAAGGATGGCTTTATCTAAACCCATCAAGAGTTAATCATCAAAAACATTTTTAAAGTAGAAAGTAGTCATTCTGACAGAGAGGTGCTTTTTCGCTCTGTAGAGACATGAATAAATATATCTCTGGTGTCCAAAAATGATACAGCACCAGGCAAGGATGCTGCTTAAATTTAGTAGCCACTATTATAACTCTACAGTCTCTATGGATAGCATTATAGCAATGCTGAGAGTCATAATAGTCACGATAATAAGAACAGCAGCGGTAGTAATGACAACAGCTACCAGTCATATAATGCTTGCTCTGTGCCAGATACGTTCTAAGCACTTAATACACATCAATGCACTAAAACACTCACACCATCCTATGAAGAGGTTCTACCATTTCCATTTTACCAGTGAGGAAACAAAAGCACAGAGAGGTTACAGGACAGCTGCCACGTGGCAGAACCTGATTTGAAGTCAGAAATGAAGCTCCAGAGTGCACAGTTTTCACATGTCTCTCCTGCAATGATCTCAGCTCCTTTGGAATTCCTGTCCTTACCATCTCTGTACCCCAGCTAGACCCATCTGTGGTTTCCACTTCCTGAGGCCATACTGCCGTTCCACACTGGGTCAGCCCCATGGCCCTCTGACTCCTGGACTCCCCTTTACTCCTCCCCCAAGGACCCACCAGTGCACGGGATTTTGGTTCTCCACTTGTCCTGGGGTTACTGAGGTTTCAATGCTTTTCATGATCCCAGGCTCTTGCCTACATTTAAGAACAGAGTTATTGAGAAGGTCCAGGGAGGAAAGCTGTGGAAAGGACAGCCTCATGTTCTGAGTATGTTCCACAAAATACACTTTCCAAAGATACATCTAGCAGTTGGTGAAATTCTGGGGCTCCACGGATGTCAACAGCTCTGTTAGGACTGTGAGGTGCAGGCAAGGCTACAGGCCCAGATGGACAGGAGTGGGGCAGTCACACAAGGCAATGGCCACACTTGCCTGGAATTTTTCTCTATTGTCACGCAAGGCCATGGCCACGTTTGTCTGGAATTTTCCTCTATTGTGTTTATTCTTGCAATATACAAAAAAACAAACAAACAAGCAAACAAAAAAAACCCACCAAGGCAATACTGTGAACCCTGAAGGCTTTCTTTTATCAGCTCCTACTTAAATGACTGGAGGAATGAGGGTGACGAATCAAAGGTGTGTGTGTGTGTGTATGCTTGTGCACACGTGCACACACACATTCTGAGAACTGCCCAAAGCAAGTGTAAGGCCAGAAAAGACCTTGAACCACTGGATAGGGTAGGATTCTGGCTGCCCCTGTCTAAAATTCTCCTTATGTGGAAGCATTCCAGGAACAACATCCAGACTCCAGACGTCCCAGCACTTTTGCATGAAACCATTCTGTGTGAAATATTAATTTCATTAAGGAAATAGCCGAACCTGGAAAAAGATTCTTGACTCAAAAGAAAAGAACTACTTCAAACAGAGAGAGCACAAATGGCTGTCAGTTCTGCTTAAAGTTTGAAAACGCAGAATTAAGGATTTCTTTGCGAGAGCAAGATTGCTGAAATGTTTACAAGTTTCAAGAGCTGAGGTCATCTTCTCCCATTATTTTTTATATACATTTGTTGTACATCTGAAAGACAGACTTGTTCCATATTTTATATTGAAGCCACAGTTGTGATCTAGAGGAGATGTTAAAAATGATTTAATTCTGGTACTTATTTTTAAAGAAAGGGTTGGCCGGGCACGGTGGCTCACACCTCAGGCCAAGGTGGGTGGATCATGAGGTCAAGAGACGGGGACCATCCTGGCCAACATGGTGAAACCCTGTCTCTACTAAAAATACAAAATTAGCTGGGCATGGTGGCGCGTACCTATAGTCCCAGGTACTCAGGGGGCTGAGGCAGGAGAATCGCTTGAACCTAGGAGGCAGAGGTTGCAGTAAGCCAAGATTGCGCCACTGCATTCCAGCCTGGGTGACAGAGCGAGACTCCGTCTCAAAAAAAAAAAGGGTCTCGCTCTGCCACCCATGCTGGAATGCAGTGGCACCATTGTGGTATCGTGGTTCACTGCAGCCTCAAACTCCTGGGCTCAAGCGATCCTTTCACCTCAGCCTCCTGAGTAGTTGAAACTACAGGCACGAGCTACCAAACTTGGCTAATTTTTGTTAGTTTTTGTAGAGACAGGGTCTCACTATGTTGCCCAAGCTGGTCTCAACTTCTAGGCTCAAGTGATCCTACCACCTTGGCCTCCCTAAGTGCCGGGATTATAGGCGTGAGCTGCCGTGCTTGGCCCAGGTACTTATTTTATAAAGCGAAATCCGGAGGTGGCTGAGCATCCTGCTGATGCCTGTTGGCTGTCAGAGAAGCCTTGCTGAGACTTGAGGTCCAGGGATGTCGAATGCCATGATCAGGGGCTGGCCAGGGCAGCCACCTTCAATCCAGTGCACTCCCCTAAACACGCTTCCTCCACCAAAGAAATGAGATGGGCTTGAGTCTCTAAGCTGTCACTCTACAGCAATGCCAGAGGAAAGGACTGAAGGTGAGGGTGAAGAGGAAGGGCAGACTCCTGTTCCTATGCAATGTTTAGGAACAGCTCCCTGCAAAAGGCGGACCTGAACTGAAACTAAGTGGGTACGTAGGAATTATGTTGCAGAATTTTGGATTAATTTTTAAAAGCACGTACCCAAAGGCATCAAGAAAGAAAACTAAGTTGTTTTTTGGGACTACCAAATGGTTCCTAAAGAAGTCTTCTGACTAGACCAAGGCTAGGGAAGCGGGCAGTGGAGGGTAATGGGTTGGGGGAGGTACTTCTGGGATATTCCACGTCCTCCTTCCTTTCCTTTCTTCCCCTGCCATGTGTTTTTTCCTCTTAAAATGCTAGAGCGTGTTGCCCTTTGCTGCTTCACTTTTCTCTAACACATTCACATTCCAAGCTCCAAGATAGTTTTGGTCAGTGATCAAAACATCCTTTCTGCACCACATCTTCTATTTTGTATCTGAAGATGTGCTAAAGTCCCGTCATCACCAGGAAATGTATTTTGAGTTATTTTTCTGGGAGCCTGCACAGGTCTGTCCTAATCCATCCACGCCACCCTTCCCATCATGCACATCTGCCCTGATTCTTGGCCAGGATCGTGGGGTAATGGGAAGAACATGGGCTTCGGAGGTGGAAGCTAGGGCTCAGGTCCAGATTGCACCACTTACTTCCCAGCTTAGCAGTTTTGGGCAAGCCTCAGTTTCCACATCTGTAACACAGGAACAAGAATTCTTGTTTGTCTACATCTGTGTTATTGACATGTAAAAAAATGAGATAGTGTTGTGAAACTATTTTAAAAATTTGAAGCACCAAGAAAATGGAGAATCCAACTTTTTCTTGTGGGTGACATCACTAAGTCCCTAGTGAACATTTGGAAATAAATGAAGATTTTTTTTTTAAAGACAGTATTATAATGAGTGAGTGATTTACATTTTAATGTTAACAAAACGTAAAAGCCGTGATCAACACGCAAATAATTGTGCAGTAAATTAAGAGCAATGGAAGAACGGGCCACGGGTGTTTTTAAATCTCGTTTCAAGACTATTTGGAGTTTTTAAATAGGTAGAGGGAAACTAGCTCAGTAAATATAGAAGTCTTCCTAGACTTCCTCTCAAACAAGGCACAAAACTGTTGACTGCCTCGGTAAATTTAATTACTTGGTTGCACAGTGATAAAGTATGAACAATAGCACATTTTAACATTAGATCATCAGAACTCAAAGTACAGGGGAAAAACTGATGTCCAAGAATTTTTAATATAGGCCTAAATCAGAAATGTCTTACATAGAGAATAAGTTAATAGAAGAGAGTAGGTTCATAGAAGTGGATTTCACCATCTTTCAGGAAAGCAATGGAAATATCAGGAAACATTTTGATGTCTTGGGCAAGTCATCCTCTTTAGGAATCTCAGTACAGGCAAATTTCTATCATGTGCTGGGCCTCTGGGCACCCCAAGCCACAAGCAGAGCCCACTGTAGCTTGGAGGTGCTTGGCCTTGGTTATCTCGATGACTAGGTCACTGCTACAGTCCAGCTTGGGGGACTGCATGAACTGTGGTTGGCTGAGAGTACATAGCCCAAGAATAGCAGATCCCTGAACTATTTCCATAACTTCCCACAAGAAACTCTTGGCTGCTACTTCATCCAGCTCAACATGTGGAGATGAACACATTTTCTGTCCTCAGAACCTTTCTCTTTCTCCAAAACACCCTTGACTTACGTGCATCAAGAACAATAGTCACCTCCTTGTTTGGGGCTTGGTGCAGAGGAAAAGATTTTGCTTAGCAGGGCTTGCCCTGAGAGGTGCACTTTGGAGGCAATCCCATTTGAGACCCCATACAATGTGTCCATCTGGAATCTAGCCAAATACCAATGTGAAATGAACAGGAAATGGAAACAGTCACACCTAAAAGACCCTCCCCCGACCCACTGCATTCCCCATGCCCCAAGCGCAAATGCTTAGCTCTTTTTTTTTTTTTTTTTTTTTTTTTGAGACGGAGTCTCGCTCTTTCACCCAGGCTGGAGTTCAGTGGCGCGATCTCGGCTCACTGCAGGCTCCACCCCCCGGGGTTCACATCATTCTCCTGCCTCAGTAGCTGGGACTACAGGCGCCCGCCACCTTGCTCGGCTAATTTTCTGTATTTTTAGTAGAGATGGGGTTTCACTGTGTTGGCCAGGATGGTCTGGATCTCCTGACTTCGTGATCCGCCCGCCTCGGCCTCCCAAAGTGCTGGGATTACAGGCGTGAGCCACCGTGCCCGGCCAAATGCTTAGCTCTTGATCAAAGCTATGAAAGATACACAAGGGATGCTATGGCACTGTCGCTAAGTGGCCTAAACAAGATCCAGGCCATTGATCACACTAATTTCCCTGGCATGGCTGACTCATATGACAAATGCTGTTGCTTTTCATCTTAAATTGAAAAAAGAAAAGGTTTAAAAATTATCCCCTGGAGCCCATGGGTGTGGGGCCACTGCTGTTGGCAGCAATGGCAGGAACATTACCATATCCTTACTATAAGAAATCTCCATTCTTGATGACAGACACATGTGCAGGGCAGTCTGGACAGTCACATGTCACAATGCTACCCTGGCATGTGAGGAGACCAGGAGGTAAAGTTTTAGTTCTGACTGAGGCAAATTAAATTCAGCTGTTTTTAGAAATGGTAGAGAGGTTGCAATTTCGTTTTGCACACATCGGGGCTAAAAATGCAATGCTCTGAAGTTTGAACTGTGTTATTTTCAAATATAAGAGAAACAAGGACCAATTCTCATGCATTAAGAAAAACAGGTCAGGGCTGGGCGCAGTGGCTCACGCCTATAATCCCAGCACTTTGGGAGGCTGAGGTGGGCAGATCACTTGAGCCCAGGAGTTTGAGACCAGCCTGGGCAACATGGTGAAACTCTGTCTCTACAAAAAAATATTCAAAAATTAGCTGGGCATAGTGGCACACTGAGACTAGAGGATCATCTGAGCCCAGGTAAGTCCAGGCTGCAGTGAGCTGTGATTGTGCCACTGCACTCCAGCCTCAGCAGAGTGAGACCCCATCCAAAAAAAAAAAAAGAGAGAGAGAGAAAGACACAGAAAAGTAGGTCACATGCTACTACAATTTCTAGACCAGGTATTTTTCTTACAGGTTTAAACATGGATTAATGACAATGGTGTTTAAAACACACAACTAGGAAACAGAGGGAGGAGATAAAGAGAATGAAATGACTGTCTCCTCCAGTGACTGATAAGCCAGCATTATAATAGACACTTTTCTTTTTTTTTTTTCCCCCGAGACAGAGTCTCACTCTGTCACCCAGGGTGGAGTGCAGTGGTGCAATCTCGGCTCACTGCAATCTCCACCTCCCAGGTTCGAGTGATTCTCCTGCCTCAGCCTCCCGAGTAGCTGGGACTACAGATGTGCGCCACCATGCCAGGCTAATTTTGTATTTTTAGTAGAGACGGGGTTTCACTATGTTGGCCAGGCTGGTCTTGAGCTCCTGACCTCGTGATCTGCCTGCCTCGGCCTCCCAAAGTGCTGGGATTACAGGCATAAGCCACTGCGCCCAGCCAATGGGCACTTTTTTTTAAATGAAATTAGCAAAAGCTATGAAATTAGAAAAATGTTGGCCATTTACAGAACATGCCACTCTGTACCAGTAAAGAACGGTGGAAGAGAGACCCCTGTGGGTATTGCCACAATACTGTGAGACTGGATGTCTGCCTGGGTGTGTGTCCTGCTCTTTATCCCAGAATACATTACTGCTTACAGTCTCTGGTGAATAGGCAGCAACACTCCTTCCCTGAAACTAAAATATGTGGTGTTGTGATGCAAAATTGGACACACTGCAAACACTTGGAATCCAAAGACTTGGGTTCCAGTCCTTGTTTCTCCACTTCCTAGTTCCTTGGTCTGGACACGTTTCTTTGAGCCTTAGTTTCTCCATTCATTACACGCAATTAAGGTACTCTTTGCCTTAGCTCTATTAAAAGTGATTCATTCATTGCTTCATTTGGTGACTGACTGGCTGATGCATTCCTATAACCAAAGGCCGAGAATATTACGGACAGGCTGGGGCTTGGGAGTACGGAAAGATGTGACGATAGTCAATCAGGGCACATGCAATAACTTATCAGGATCACAGGACAATGACTAAAGTCATCCTGGAAGAGCTGGGAAAGGCCTCAGCTTGAAAACACCATCTGTAGCCAGGAGGTTAACCAGGTAGAAGAGGAAGGAAGGTAACTCGGAGAGAGTCATCAGCATGTATAATAGATAAGAAAGCATTAGGGAAGCTAGGCTGGGCACCATGGCTCACGCCTATAATCTCAGCACTTTGGGAGGCCGAGGCAGAGGATCACCTGCAGTCAGGAGTTCGAGAGCAGCCTGAACAATATGGTGAAACCCTGTCTCTACCAAAAATACAAAAATTAGCCGGGCGTGGTGGCGTGCACCTGTAGTCCCAGCTACCTGGGAGGCTGAGACTGGAGAATTGCTTGAACTGGGGAGGCGGAGGTTGCAGTGAACCGAGATTGCACCACTGCACTCCAGACTGGGCAACAGAGCGAGACTGTCTCAAAAAAAAAAAGAAAGCAGTAGGGAGCTAACTGCTGTAGATGCAGGCTACCGAACAATTAAAAACACCAGAGTTAACTAACATGCACTATCAAGTTCCTGTGCACCAGACACTACTTTTGCATACACTGTTTCATTTAAAACTCAGAACTCTATGAAATAATTGTAATTAGCTCCTTTTGTTTCCAATAACAAAACTACACTTTTTAATAGCATAACTTGCCTTGCCCAAGGTCAGGTGAGGGATTTGAACCTAAAGCGGTCTATTTGCCAAACCATGTTCTTTCTGCTCCCCAGCTGCCCTTCTGAAACCCTGGGAAAAAAATTATTAAATACACTCCCTAGACCTTAAGCACCAGGTAAGCACTTAGTTCAGCAATAAGCATTTGTGACTAAAATTCCAGGGAGAGTAATAACCATGAATGCTGATGAGCTCAGCTCCACCAGGGGCAGCTCCATCATTAGCAGGATTTATGTTTATTGAATTTGCTCGATTTATTAGGTGAAAGAGATCAAATTGCTTAATGTTCAATTAAATTGTACTTGTCGAGGACAGGAAAGTAATGAAGTCTAAAGTCTTGGCAAGGTTTATATTCTGCGGGACTCCTGTAAATGTTAATACTCTAAGGAGACTCACAGGCCATAGACCAACCACGTTCTCCCCACTCCCAACCTTCACCTAATGTTACCCTTCTCATTTTAGTTACTCCCAGAGTTTCCCAACAGACTGCTGTTTATTTAGCAAGACAAAATGAAAAAAGAGATTTGTTGGATAGAAATGCCAAAAAAATAGTGGTTCCCTTTGCATTTTAAAACCTGGATTCAAACATTTATACTATTGTAATAGTATTAAACTATGCCACACACAATAACCTTAAAATAATAATTGCCAATGTATCTGGGGCATAGGAAATATATTAAGTCTTACATCCAGGTAATTTCAGAGGAAATCAGGAATGAGGCTTCTAAAATTGATAAGAGACAAGAGTGAACAACACAATAAACAAAGAGGCAAATGAAAAGAGTATTCAACATGTTAAATTTCCAAACTGATCTACTTCATATTTTTTGAGCTGCAAGGACAGGTAAACCACTTCATTTCCCCTTTCCTGCTCTTTAAATACCACTCTGAAGCAACAATCTGACAAGCTGAAATTTTTTTTAATTATACATACAAAGTAGTTTTTTTTTTCACTAACCAAGTAAGAATTATTTAAAAACAGGAACTAAGCATGTGCTTAAGAATAAAGGGGAGGTTGCATTACATCGTCAGTGTAGTAAATGCCACTAAATTGTTCACTTTAGAGTGCTTAATTTCATGTTCTGTGAAGTTCACTGCAATTTTTAAAAAGTCAAGAGAAACAAAAAATACAGGAGGGGAAATATTTAATATGTTAACTCTGGAATTCATCTAACTTTAACTGGCAAAATGAGGCAATAAGACTAGATGATCTCGAAGGTCCTTTTTAGCTTGCATATTCTATGATTTTAAACAGAAAACATTCTTTTATTTATTTATTTATTTATTTATTTTTAAGACAGAGTTTCGCCCTTGTACCCCAAGCTACAGTGCAATGGCATGATCTCAGCTCATGGCAGCCTCTGCCTCCCGGGTTCAAGTGATTCTCCTGCCTCAGGAGGCACGCCCAGCTAATTTTTTTTTTTTTATTTGTATTTTTTTAGTAGAGACAGGGTTTCACCATGTTGGCCAGGCTGGTCTCAAACTCCTGACCTCAGGTGATCCACCCGCTTTGACCTCCCAAAGTGCTGGGATTACAGGTGTGAGCCACTGCATCCGGCCTGAGCAGAAAACATCCTTATTATGGGCTGCAAAACTCTTGGAAAGACAATTTGTCTTTGAAACCTGTGGCTGTAATATAAGGTAATCACCACTAGATGACGCTGTTACCTTCAGGTGGTGCCCATCTAGATATTTTTCAGACTGAGGACAAACATGTAATTTAACAAACTGTAAGCGTGGACATCTAATCTTCCCATGTATTACTTTGCTGAGGAAACTGAAGTTTACAGAAATTTTATGATATTCCAAAGGTCAAGCCAGGATAAATTTTGTTTTCTTTTACTAAAAGTAATAAGTTATTAAATTATAAAGAAAATTGTGTTTTAACATATTTTAATCTTGCTTTTTTTTTAAAGCTTCATAGCAGAGAAAGCTGTTCTAATATTTAAAACTCTCTTAATATTCAGAAGTTCAGATCTCAAGGTTCTGAATAACGAAGATATACCACTATCCATTATCATTATTGGAAGAGCAAGTTCTAGATAATCAATGTAATATGAAAATAACACTAAACATAGTCAATGACTAGTCATGAAAATGTATTCCATTCAATAACAGGAAGTAAGACATCACTGCAAAGTAAAAGATGGACTATTTTGAAATCCTGATTCTGTTTTATGATTTCTTTGTATTCTGCCATTTACTTCAATCTGAGATGACCCTCCTCTTTCCTTCCCCTCTGGATCTGTTCACTATCAAATACAGTCCTACTAACTTCTGCTTCTGGCAGTGATTTCTTTGGAAGGGGCTCACAGATTACCACATGAATGCCTTAAAAGTAATGGCAGGGCCAGGCATGGTGGCTCACGCCTATAATCCCAGCACTTTGGGAGGCCGAGGTGGGCGGATCACAAGGTCAGGAGATTGAGACCATCCTGGCTAACAAGGTGAAACCCTGTCTCTAATAAAAATACAGAAAATTAGCTGGGCGTGGTGGCAGGCACCTGTAGTCCCAGCTCCTCGGGAGGCTGAGGCAGGAGAATCACTTGAACCTGGGAGGTGGAGCTTGCAGTGAGCCGAGATTGCGCCACTGCACTCCAGCCTGGGCAACAGAATGAGACTCTGTCTCGAGAGAGAAAAAAAAAAAAAAAAAAAAAAAAGCAATGGCAAAAACCACAATTACTTTTGCACCAACCTAGTATTTTCTTGAATTGAGCAGTGCACAACCAGCACAACTGTTCACAACAGCTCAGCCTGCCACTGAGACTTGAAGCCCAGAAGGAAGCATAAAGAAGGCTTTGTTGCGTCAGAAGCCCGCCCAATGAGCTAATGTTTTGTAATCTGCTTCTTTCTTAAGGTAGTGGCTACTGATGCTGAGCAAAACAATTACTTTCTAGCTTCTGCTCCCTGCAGATTTGTAAATACAAGAAAGAACCTGGTCATTCTAAGAACTTTCTGGATGTTTTTCTCCCAATCATAAGGGGCACAATCTGTCTGCGGCATAAAAGGAGAATAAAATTTACTTCATCCCTCCTCTGCCCGGCTTGCCTGCTCTGGCCATGAGGTCACTGTTTAACAGACATGGGCAGCCAGCAGCTTTGTTCTAGCCATAGTTGTATTATTAGGTTCATTAAGAAGAGGTCAAAAGAAATTCAAACGTTAGTTGAATGCAAAACCTCAAACTTAGAACAGTGCTTAAGCAATTATGCACAGTGATTTTCTCAAAGTCAGACTCATCACAGTTCATTCTTCCTAGAGTATGCTTCAACTAGCCCTATTTTCAAAGGGAAAAAAAGAAAAGCAAATTTTATTTAAAATACGTGAAAGTAGGCTGGGTGTGGTGGTTCACGCCTGTAATCCTAGCACTTTGGGAGGCTGAGGCGGGTGGATTGCCTGAGCTCAGGAGTTCGAGACCAGCCTGGACAACATGGTGAAACCCTATCTCTACTAAAATAATAATAAAAAAAAAATTAGCCAGGCGTGGCGGGCACCTGTAGTCCCAGCTACTCGGGAGGCTGTGGCAGACGAATCACTTGAACCCAGGAGGTGGAAGTTTCAGTGAGCCGAGATCATGCCACTGCACTCCAGCCTGGGCAACAGAGTGAGACTGTTGCCAAAACAAACAAACAAACAAACAAACAAACCACATATAAATATGAAAGTAAAATGTTCACTAGAACAAATCATTTAGTATCATACTGAATGGGTGATTCTAGAAAACTGAATGCCTATTCATCATCTCTGATTTCAAAGGAGAAAGGTTAAACTGCTAAGACTTTTACTTTTGAGATAAATTTGATTGCTTGTTGATATGGTTTGCCTTTGTGTCCCCACCCAAATCTCATCTCGAATTGTAATCCCGACCTGGTGGGAGGTGACTGGTTCATGGGGCAGTTTCCCCTACGCTGTTCTCATGATAGTGAGGGAGTTCTCAGGAGAGGTGATGGTTTCAAGTGTGGCACTTCCTCGCTCTTTCTCTCTTTCTGTTCTGTCGCCAGGTAAGAAGTGTCTGGCTTCGCCTTCTGCCATGATGATAAGTCTCCTGAGGCCTCCCCAGCCATCAAGAACTGTTCTTTATAAATTACCCAGTCTCAGGTAGTATCTTTATAGCAGTGTAAAAACAGACTGATACACTTGTTAACTAAAAATAAGTGTTGCTTTTTAGGATCAGACTGTTTACATGCACGCCTGAATTTCTCTCCTTTCGCTCAAACTAGAAAGATTTTAATAGGACATCAGTAAGATTATTATCATAATGAAATTTAGTTTCTATTCAGGGTATTTTTTTATAACAGAGAGTGGCCAAATACTTTCCTAGCACTTCCATGCAGTATAGCTCTTAGGAAAAGTGCCATGAATACAAATGACACTCCAAGGCTCAAGCTGTACAAGAAGTAAAATTTCAGAAGTGCTCATGTCACCAACGAGTAACTCATTAATCAAAATTCTCTTGCCTTGAACTGTTCTCTAATGGCTGGTGAGGACACTGTGGCAATAGCTTCAATCAGCTTTCAAAACAGAGAGTTCATGCTACAGTGCAGTCTAGCAAGGTCCACTGGTCCTCCCTGGCCGGCGTTCCAAATGCTCGCTGACTCACCCATAATCCAGGGAATTGGGGTTTGGGAATGGCAGCTTGTTCCAGGACACTCCTCTGGAGTGCTGTCTTCAGCAGTTTAGCAAGAAATGAAGGAGTAAGTTTTCCCCTCTATCAGGGTTTTTTAAAATTTTATTTTAACTATTCTCCCCTTGAGGCAAACCATGTTTACTTTTCTTCTGCTTTCAATGACTACGATAGGATCATAATTAGAATATGGTTTCCTTGCCCATTGCTTTCTTTCCTTCCAATGCACCTGCCCAAACGTGGTTATTTTTTAAAAACCCACAATTTAGTGTCTAGTATTTTTCCTTTTATGTACTGTCCCTGCTTTTTGTACCTGGCTTCTCTGCCATTCATTCCTGCTTATTTAGCCCCTTTCACAAATCCAGTATCTCTTCCCCAGTTTAGTAAAAAAGGCCCTGACCATCCATAAAAGCCCCGTCCTGCTGGCAGCTATTGATCTGGTAGGGAATCTCAGTGGGGTGAGCATATCCGTTTACGAGAAGGTGTATGATTCCTATGGGAGGGCATGTATAGTTGGATAAAAGGTCCTATTTATTTTTTCTGTCCTATTATTCCCTTGAAAGTCACTGCAATGGAAGATACTGATTATAAAAACAGTACACATGAGAAACACTCGGGGCCCCCCTGTTAGCACAGAAGCAAGAATAAGGTGCTCGGCATCGTATGGTGGGCGGGGCAGACTCATTACTTCGAGGATGCAGGTTCCAAGTCCTGGTTTTCATTCTCTCATTGCCAATCAGAGTCCTGAATTTCTTCAGCCACTAACCTCAGCTGGCCTAACACAGTAATTCTGCTACAGAAATAATGAAGTTAATTAAGCTTAGAATGTTAACACTTTCTGTGACAGGTCTTAGGGTGAGGGCTTTTCTTTTCTTGTTATTGTATATGTGTTAGTGCCTAAGAGAATCATATAATCAGAGAACCCGACAGGCCTTGCAATTTCAACTCAAAACTGAATTTAGATTATGGATTTTAAGTTGAATGAGGATTAGGAGAATTTGACTAGGTTGGTAAACATTATTTAAATTTATTAGGGAATTCAATTTTTTGTGTTTTAAGTTTGGTTTATTAGATTTATAAGAGCTAATTAAATATTTATGAGGAAAATGCTTATTAGGATTGTGAGATGGAGACCAAAGTGTTCAAAATTTTAATTAATAGAATTTATATGTAGAAATAACTTTTAAGTTTAATCCGTTGAGACATATGAACAGTCAACAAATAAAACTGATCTTATTTTATAGAAGGTTATTGGACTTATAAATAGGATGATAAAATGTAAAAGTTGAAATCAAATTCTTAGGAATATCTAGGTTTTAACACTTAAAAATTGAGTACATTGAATGTTCATTAAAACCCAACATAGGCTGGGCCACGGCTCACGCCTGTAATCCCAGCACTTTGGGAGGCTGAGGCAGGCAGATCACAAGGTCAGGAGATCGAGACCATTCTGGCTAACATGGTAAAACCCCGTCTCTACTAAAAAAAAAAAAAAAATACAAAAAAGTTAGCCGGGTGTGGTGGCGGGCGCCTGTAGTCCCAGCTACTCGGGAGGCTGAGGCAGGAGAATGGCGTGAACCTGGGAGGCGGAACTTACAGTGAGCCGAGATCGCGCCACTGCACTCCAGCCTGGGCGACAGAGCGAGACTCAGTCTCAAAAAAAAAAACAAAACAAAAAACAAAAACCCAACATAATGGTCCTTTGTGTGCATAAAGCCTCTTTGACTTCCTAACTTAAACACTGTAGGAGCCTGGCCGGGCACAGGTGGAGCTTCTCTGCAAGTACACAGCGGTATTCGGGTCTGTGTAATTCCCTGAACACCCTCCTATCCCTCATTGTCTTTGATTCTTGGCTCTTTTCAAAGAGACTTCTAGCACTGGGTAACCAGGGAGCAGTGCATGATAAACGTTGACTCATTTCCTAGAACTGGATTTGGTTCATAATAATTGCTAACGCCTTTGGCTATAGCGCATTTACTGTAGGCCAATCCTCTCCCATGCATTATCACATTTAACCCTCACGAGCATGTAAGAGCCATGCATGTATATGGAAGAAATCACTAGGATTTCAAGTGAGGAAATTAACATACGGATCACATTACATCAAAGAGCTACTTTCAATTTGAATTCACTAATGAATTTTAGTTTGCAATAATCTTTTGATAGTAGTAAAAGTATTTTCAACCTTTCTTTGGGAGGGGTGAGAGAAAGCTTTCTAAACAAATACAGGAGTCCTTTCTTTTTTCTTTTTTGGGATGGAGTCTTGCTCTATTGCCCAGGTTGGAGTGCAGTGGCACAATCTTGGCTCACTGCAACCGCCACCTCCCGGGTTCAAGTGATTCTTCTGCCTCAGCCTCCAGAGTAGCTGGGACTACAGGCACACGCCACCACACCCAGCTAATTTTTGTATTTTTAGTAGAGATGAGGTTTCACCATATTGGCCAGGCTGGTCTCGAACTCCTGATCTTGGGATCTGCCAGCCTCGGCCTCCCAAGTGCTGAGGTTACAGGCATGAGCCACTGTGCCTGGCCGAGTCCTTTCAATGAGGAACAACGTAACTGGCTTACTGGCCATTTCATATAACATCCATTCAATCTAGTTCCATGGATACCAAGAGTTTAGTCCCACAGAACTGGAACACTTGCCTGTTTAGATAGATATTCTCGGTGCACTCATGACGGCCACTCAATTTTGGAGGCCTTTTATATCTTTCTAGTTTGATTTTAATTTTCCATTGTAAGTGACTAACGGTTACTGTTTCTTTAATTATAATGCTCAGGATCTATGACTGAAAGGATAAATGCTTTCATAGTCATTGTATTATCATAACCTCACAAAGAGGTCTCAACTTTGGATAAAGGAGATTGAAGTAATGTGCCCAGTGCAATGTCACAGAGCCAGGACCAAAAGCAGAAAGAGATCCCTGGATTGCCTAAACCAAAGGCAGTGACCACTCATTGTTTCACAAGTAGCGTGTTCCAAAGTGATTATTCACATTCTTTGGAAACATATTTCTTGGAAAAGCCTTTAAACCGTGACTGCTGACAGGCCTTTTGCAACTATGGCCCAGTTACAATATTTTTTCAAGTTTAGTCCATGAGTCAAATCCCTGTCTTCCTTCACACCTCCAGGGGCATTACGAAACTCTTGCCCTGAGATCTTTGGGAACATGTAAGAGCCATGCACGGACATGGAAGAAATCACTAGCTGAATTGTTTGAAGACTTTCCAAATCCTTTACTTTTGCAAAATGATATGAATAATTGAGTAGGTTAGATATTAGGAAGGATTGAAAAATTTTCTGTCACAGCAAATGGTGAATTTATTAAAGTATCATTTGCAGATTTAAAATACATAATATTTAGGAATAAATTATACTACTTATGCATTTCACTAAATACAACTTTACACCTGTTCCAGAATTGTTTGCCTAGTACATAGTAGGCATTCAATAAATAATAAAATAAAGAACATGTAAGTAATTTAACTAAAACTGAAAACAGGTAAATTATAAATAATTTAGATTTCATCTCAGATCATTTACTTATCTCTTCTTATAAACCACAAGCTGTATACAATTTATGTACAGTAATGATAATTCTTCCTAGCATTATTTAAAGGAGTATGAATAACTCTGACAAATATCTTCTGTTTCCCTATAGTACAGCCTACATTTCTCAAAGGAAGTTGGATACATACTGACATTGCTTTGACTCAACAGATCCTCACTAAGCGCCTATTCACATCATGCCTTTGTGCTTTATTCTTTTATTCAATAGGCATTAAACAAAATCCATTTGTTCTTTTATCAGTCCCAGAACTAGAATTTTTGATTCAGCTGTATAAGTCTGTCTCTTCAAACTGCTCTCTTAGCAACACTGAGAGGACCTTGCCTCTGTATGTTGATCAACGTTCATGTTTTATTAAACTTTGTTAACATTTTTCAATTTATTTTGTGGCACCTTCTGTTTCCTTTGGGACCTGATTTTTTAAAACCATCTTTCTACACCTGAGTAGATTACCTGTGCTGTAGTACATTACATCGCCAATAGGTGGCACTCTCCCAACACACTAGTTGTCTCATTTATCAAGTCTTTTCAGTTTACTTACAATGTCTAATTACTTTAACAATTTACTTATCAGAAATATAATTATTTTAATCATATAAAAAGACACTGGGATCCCTGGGTACTTCAGATTCAAATGTTCAAATATGTATAATTTTCTTTCATTTGGCAGATCAACAGATTTTGATTTCCATGAGATAATGGGACCCTCTATCTTGTGATTCTTTTTTTTTTTTTTTGAGACAGTCTCGCTCTTTTGCCCAGGCTGGACTGCAATGGCGCTATCTCGGCTCACTGCCAGCTCTGCCTCCCGGGTTCATGCCATTCTCCTGCCTCAGCCTCCCGAGTAGCTGGGATTACAGGTGCCCGCCACGGCGCCCGGCTAATTTTTTGTATTTTTAGTAGAGACGGGGTTTCACCGTGTTAGCCAAGATGGTCTCTGTCTCCTGACCTCGTGATCCGCCCGCCTCGGCCTCCCAAAGTGTTGGGATTACAGGCGTGAGCCACCGCATTCGGCCTATCTTGTGATTCTTATTTACATTTTCCAGAACATTTAAGCCTATGTTATTTTTTTCAGATGAAGTCTTGCTCTGTTGTCCAAACTGCAGTGCAGTGGCACGATCTTCACTCACTGCAACCTCCGCCTCCTGGGTTCAAGCAATTCTTGTGCCTCAGGCTCCAGAGTGGCTGGGATTGCAGGCATGCACCACCATGCCCGGCTAATTTAGTAGAGACGGGGTTTCACCATGTTGGCCAGGCTGGTCTCAAACTCCTGACCTTAAGTGATCTGCCCACCTCTGCCTCCCAAAGTGCTAGGATTACAGGTGTGAGCCACCACGCGTGGAGATTAAGCTTATACTTTTAAGAGTAGCAAAAAATAAAAACATTAAAAAATCATTTTAGATTAAGTGATGGGCATCACTAGAAGTTTTATTTACTGAGAATTATTGACTCGCTTTAGTTCATTAGTCCATTGAATATATAGTTTTTTGTTATTCCTGCCAATGTGTCTGTGGCTACAGATTTGATGACACATTGCCTCTTATTATGCTCATTGTTAGCTCTAAAATCAGTTTTTCTTTTAGCACACAATGTGTGAGACAATTTTAAAATCTCAGCTTTAATTCTTCACTTTGTAACTTTTCTATTCTAAGGGAGACTATTTAAGATGTGCTTTTTGGGATCACGGAGAGAAAGAGACTCGAGTAACACTGAAGAGGTTAGAACGCAGATTCTGGAGCCAGGGTGCCTGGATTTGAATCTTCCACTTACTGGTACATGACCACTGACAGGCAGCTTAACCTTGCTGTGCCTCAGATCCTCTGTCAGAAAAAGGAGGGATAGTATTCTCCCTTATCCACTGGGGATACGTTCCAAGACCCCCAGTGGATGCCTTAAACTGCAGGTAGTACTCAACCTTACATATGCGATCGATTTCTATCAGATAATGGAGCTGCCACTAAGTGACTAACGGGCAAGTAGCATACACAGTATGGACACCACGGACAAAGGGATGGTCCACGTGCTGGGTGGGACACCACCAGATTTCATCACACCACTCAGAACTGCATGCAATTTAAAACTTCTGAGTTGTTTATTTTTGGAATTTTCCCCTTAATATTTTGGACCGTGGTTGACTGTGGGTAACTGAAACCAGGTAAGGCAGAGGACTACTGTAACTGTATACCTAAGATGGCTTGGCAAGTTAAAGATCTCAATAGATGGAAAACATGTTGAAAGTGCCTGGCATCGTGCTATGTATATGTTAGTTATCATTTTTATTATCACTTAGATTCAGAAAAACCAAGCAACAGAAAATCCACATCCAATAAACTCCATATCCAACCAAAGGCCTCAAAGTTCTGATAACTCTATGACTTTCTTCTCGCACAGTGCTAGAAATTCTCAGCAAGATCAAACAATGACCACTCTGTCTTCATTTATGAAATGGATACAGTGGCTCGTTTTTCCTGACTTGGTTTCCCAAACAGCTTTGTCTCTCAGAGGCTGACATCACAATAAAGACCACAAATTTGAGGATCCTCCCAAAACAGTTTAGCCACCCAAATCATTTTAAGAGTGGGCAGGATCAGCGGGTATTGTGAAAGGGGAAGGAGAAGAGGAGTCAGGGGCTGCAATGGGGCAAGGAAGGCCTCCAGAAGTCTGAATGGGGAGACGGTCAGTCCATGATACACCCATGATGGAGGAAAAATCAGGAACTTCCTCCTAGTGCAGTCTGCAGTCTGGCCTCTTGAGACTTTAGTGGAGCATTGAAATGGGATCCTAAGCAGCCCCAGAAATGTATGAATTCTACAATTATGCAATTCTCCTTATGTAAAGCTCCCCTGACACAATCCATCACACTCATTTCCCCTGCATGTGGTACCAATATGCAAGATGCCATCTAACTTCAGAGAACACTATTTAAGCAGCCATTCCTACCTCCTGCACCTACCAGTACTCTCAGATGTAGTTGCTGCTTTAGCAAGAATTAGTGCCCGTGACCTATTGGACCAGAAGTGTGAAAGCTCGCTCTGGAGCCAAAGCTTTACTTTACACTGCACTTTAATGCTTAAAGCTGATGACAAGTGGTGCGATTTATTCCTTAAATTCCTCCAGCACTGATTCCATCAGTAACGGATTGTTCCCCAAAGCAGTACTGCACTCCTAAGGAAAATGGGATGCATGATGTCTGACAGGCTGGGATTAGTCCAGTGCTTAGATGAAGAGACAGACAATGTGGTCCTTCTCAACGATCAAGATAGCCGGGAACAGTATATTTAAAAGGTTCAATGGCAGAAATTATGAACAAACTAGTTTTAAAATTCACATATTCTTTGCTTCCTTTATGATAAATGACTACCAGCATTAACGTAGGTTTTAACAAAATAAAGTTAGATGCTATTGGATGTCTCTAGAGCTTTGCTTCCTCCTCAGAGGAAGCAGCAGCAGCAGCAGCAGCTTGGGACTTATCAGAAATGCAGAATCCTGTGTCTCCCGCCCCATCCCATCTTTTGCAAGTGAGAAACCAGAATCTGTTTTTTGATAAGCTCCCGCAGGTAACTGACATGCCCATTAATGTTTACGAAGCAGTGGTCTAGAACAGAAAGTCTTACATTAAGAACAATAATTTCTGCATTTGTCTACACTTAATTTGTGTTCACATGCTATTAGGTAACTGTATATTTTATAAGATCCTTTGGATTTTAATTACATTTGAAAATGCATTTGATCTGAGACACCTATTAGTGGCAGCCATGGTTGTTAGTATCTTCTGAAAACTTACCATGTGTCAAACACTATTTGAAGTGTTCACGTATTATTTAATTCTCACAACCATCCTGAAAGGCAGATATTATTTTCACATGAGAAACTGAGGTACAGAGAGAGAAAATTAACAAGGTCATGGGGATAAGAAGTTGCCAAACCAGGATGCAAAGGCAGGGCAACTTGGTTCTAGGGCACCTGTGCTAACCCTGATGCCCTGGGGGTCCTCTTAGTTCACTCCACTCCAGCAAACATGTGCTTTGCAACAAGAGATGGTTTTGTGTAAATGTGACTACATGATTAGGTGCCAATTAAGGGAATGCCAACTAATCACAGGACCTGTGGAAAAGTTTAATTTCACTGTGTACTTCTCTCTGGATTCAGAATAGATGATCCATAAGCCTAGTTCTAGGTCCATAATTTTGGTAGTATAAAAGTTCCCCTGTGTCTACCAAATACAAAAAATTATTTTTGTGTGTGTGTGGTGGTGCGCGCCTGTAATAGGCGGGAGAATCGCTTGAACCTGGGAGGTGGAGGCTGCACTGAGCTGAGATCGCGCCACTGCACTTCAGCCTGGGTGACAGAGTGAGACTCTGTCAAAAAATAAAAAAAGTTCCTTTGGGGTTGCCTCCCTAATTCCTATATACTCCAACAGATACATTTCGAAAGCAGTTTTCAACATGTGTTTCCTGGAGCCCTGGGGTCCTTCACAGGGGCCTCAAGAACCTAAGTAGTTGTTCTCGCCAACCAGCCCACCCAGCATCTTTAATGTCAATGAATTTGTATGCTGGAGGTTAAAATTATAATACAGTTAACAAAAAAACTACCATTGTTTTTAAAAAAGTAACGGATTGGAAAGCACTGATTTTGGTTTGGCTGACCATGTACACTAGAGATTCTTCTTGGACATTTTATCATAATAACTGTGGATATACAAACTAGAAATAGTATAGCAATGAAGCTAATCTTTTTTTTTAAAAAATTTGGAATGTGGTATCTTTTTTCCCCTGATATTCTGTATTTTTCCAAAAATATTATATAATATATACTTCATATGTATTTGTCCTAATCTACTTTTTAAAATGTTTTCAAAAACTTTAGTTGAAAACAATTTATGCAATATTCTGAAATCCATATTTTTAGAATATATTTAATATTTAAAATAAAATTCATTTTTAGAATATTGCTACATTATTCAAAAATTCATTTCTCATAACAAAATACTTGAAGGTTTTTAAACCTAGTCAATTAAATTGAGTGTAAACTTTTACGATATTTTGGGGGAATAATTTTATTTATCTATTTGAGACAGGGTCTGGCTCTGCTGCCCAGGATGGAGTGCAGTGGTGCGATCTTGGCCCACTGCAACCTCTGCCTCCCGGGCTGAAGCCATCCTCCCACCTCAGCCTCCCACGTAGCTAGGACTACAGGTGTGTACCACCACGCTCGGCTAATTTTTGTATGTTTTGTAGAGATGGGGTTTCACCATGTTGCCCAGGCTGGTCTCAAACTCCTGAGCTCAGGCAATCCACCCACCTCGGCCTCCCAACATGCTGGGACTACAGGCGTAAGCCATGGTGCCAGCCAGAATTATATCATAAATTTAAAATGTACACACTTAGCCTGGTATTTTTATTTGTCAAAATTTTCTTACTAAGCCATTCCTGCAGGTGCATACATGGAAGTTCATTGCAGCATTGTTTATGGGTACCTACCCAAAGGGAATGAAGTCATTATATCAAAATATACCTGCATTTGTGTGTTTACTGCAGCACTACTCACAATAGCAAAGAGATAGAATCAACCTAAGTGTCCATCAATGGAGGAATGGATAAAGACATTCCCTTTGTGTAGGTACTCAGTTAGTGGGATCACCGGGTAGTTCTATTTTTAGTTCTTTGAGAAATCTCCATACTGTTTTCCATAAAGGCTGCACTAATTTACATTCAAATGATGTAACTTTTTTTTTTTTTTTGAGACAGAGTCTTGCTCTGTCGCCCAGGCTGGAGTGCAGTGGCGCGATCTCGGCT
Organism: Nomascus leucogenys; assembly: GCF_006542625.1. Taxonomy (NCBI): domain Eukaryota; kingdom Metazoa; phylum Chordata; class Mammalia; order Primates; family Hylobatidae; genus Nomascus; species Nomascus leucogenys. The sequence goes on from NC_044399.1 coordinate 53,466,379, forward strand.
CACTGCAACTGCCGCCTCCCAGGTTCAAGCTATTCTCCTGCCTCAGCCTCCTGAGTAGCTGAGATTACAGGCATGCGCCACCAGGCCTGCCTATTTTTTTGTATTTTCTAGTAGAGATGGGGTTTCACTGTGTTAGCCAGTATGGTCTTGATCTCTCCTGACCTCATGATCCGCCCGCCTCGGCCTCCCAAAGTGCTGTAATTACAGGCATGAGCCACTGCACGCGGCCAAAAGATGGTAATTTTTAAACAGCTGCATGGAATCTGTTTTATAGATGTACATGATTTATTTAGCCACCTCTTGTGCTGGGCATTTGTTTTTTTTTCATCCCCTAACCTTTCCCTGCCTCATCTTGCCCCAGTCCTGATTTTCCTTTTATAAACAATGCTGCAATGAACCTCCACGTATACACCTGTAGGAATGCCTCAGTAAGAAAATTTCTTTATCCATGTAATACCACTAAGCCGTAACCAAGAATAGAATCGTATGTTTTACAGCAACATGGGTGGAACTGGAGGTCACTATCCTAATTGAAATTACTCAGAAGCAGAAAGTCAAATACTGAATGTTCTCACTTAAAAATGGTAGCTAAACAATGGGTACACATGGACATATGGAATGGAGTAATATACACTGGAGACTCCAAAATGTAGGAGTCTGGAAGTGGGTAAGGGTTGAAAAATTACCTATTGGGCACAGTGTTTGCTATTCTTGTTATGGGTACACGAAAAACACAGACTTTATTTACCACTATGTAATACTTGCAGGTAAGAAATCTACACTTGCACCCCTAAATATATCAATATAAAAAAATTTTCAGTTCTAACTTTCATCAATTTTAAGAGATCCTAGATTGTAAAATGTATCTTGATATAATAGATGTTAAAAATTGGGAAAAATAACCTGTGGACATTGTTACATGTCATAATTATCAGGTGACCCCAATCTCAGGGATGCTGAAGTGCAAAATAAAAAGCAAAGTGTAGCGTAGATTGATGATATAGACTTCAGTTATAAATACTCTGTTGGATATAAATATATTAATATACAGCAATAACTAATATAAATATATAATGATAATTAATGTATAGGAAAATGCTAGGATGATAAAAACCTAACTGTCAAAAGTGAATGTCTTTAAGGAGCAGAGTTCAACTGTGATGGGGTATATGGAGGGGAATATAACCTCTTTGACTATTTTAATACTTTAGGAGGAATACATGTGATTTTTGGAGAAAAATTGGACAATAAAAAACCACTGCATAAATAAAAAAGATTTGAGGTGGTATAGTATTGTGAGAAAATGACTCAAAAGCCTCACTGAATTCACATTAACTTAGTGATTTCACTTTTGTCTCCCCGTGGCATCTGCTTCCAGGGCCCGAAACAACCAGTAAAGCTAGTAATTACCCCCTGCTCTACCTACATCCTCCCAGCCCTTGCAACAACCCAACAGGACAGATGTAGATGCCTCTGTTTTACAAATGAGCTGTACAGGGTGAAGTTATTTTCCCCTTGTCATGCAGCTGCTATGGCAGTGCTGGATTCCAGACTCAGTGCCAACTGGCCCCAGACCTGCCCTCTTTCCAATTCTGGGCTGCTATCATTGCCATCTAGTGCTTTGTGTAGTTGCTCTTTATCCTTGGCTATTCATTTTCTTCTTACGGAATTCCCAATTATTTTCTCTTTCATGCTACATTGGTTTTAAGTTATTTCTAAGCTGCAAAGCTAATTTTCTAAAGAGCTTGAAAGAAATATTCTAATTGAATTAACTAAAAATTAATACATTTCCTCTTTTTAAGCAACTTTTCCCCTCTCGACCATTCTGAGAATATATTCATAATAAACTCCTTTGCTTTCTACTTGCAAATGATCTTTCTAGCTTTAACAAGTCAACTTTACAAAAGGACATACTGGACACTTTCAAGTGCTTTCCTTTAATGAGAAGGTGCTATGATGGTAAAAAGGGAAATTAGCAATCAGTGCACAACTCAACGGTCACCAAACAGCCTAGCCAGGAAGCACAAAGCCAGCACCTTCCAGGCCTCCTCCAAAATGGGAGAGGGGATGAAACTGGGAGCTTAGCCTGTCTCATCTTTTCCATTTGGCCAAAGGTTTAAACCCAGATAGATCTAGAACTTGAAAGGAAAGGAGATTTGCTGAAATACTTCTTCGATTACTTTCTGTACTCTTCCCTTTTTGTTCTAACCCATTTCTTACATCTCTATATATAGACGTTGATATGAAAATTTGGACTTTGACATACAATGATTTTCTACCATCTCTAATATATGTTTTGGTCTAAGTAGAAACTGTTAGGAATGAGAAGAATTGTAGTAAAAAATGAACTGCCAGGAAATATAAATTCTAAGCCTATGCCACTGATTGCTAAGTTATGTTTTTTGGGGTCATTTATCATTCATTGGGGTAATGGAATGAGGGTTTCAAAAACTAATGACAGAGTCGGGAGTGGAGGTAAACCAGGAGCCAAATGTTTATGCAGTCCTGCCCTACAAACACACACACACACACACACACACACACACACACACACACACACGATGAAAGTATGAAAGTAAGATATCAGGAGTGAAGGTGAAGATATAGAAGAGAAATGTCAGGCTGCAAAGGAGGTGAGATGAACTTGTCCCCAAAGGCCTCCTGCACAAGGAATTGGATATGGGCTCACCTGAATCCTTCATGGGGCAGAGGGCACACTGCATGCCCCAGGCCTCTCCATACAGACAGCAGCACTCAGTGTACGTTGTCTGCTTGCCCACAAGAGGCCGGCTACACACGTACTCATCACTCAGATGTTCCCAGCACAAATCTTGGTAGACATCAGTTTCTTCTATTTGTTCTGAAAGGGAAGACGTAGTTCCATGAAAATCGCACAGTTATTCCTATTTATTTTTTTTATTTTTATTTTTTTATTTTTTTATTTTTATTTTTTTTTTGAGACGGAGTCTCGCTCTGTCGCCCAGGCTGGAGTGCAGTGGCGCAATCTCGGCTCACTGCAAGCTCCGCCTCCCAGGTTCATGCCATTCTCCTGCCTCAGCCTCTCCGAGTAGCTGGGACTACAGGCGCCCGCCACCACGCCCGCCTAATTTTTTGTATTTTTAGTAGAGACGGGGTTTCACAGTGGTCTCGATCTCCTGACCTCGTGATCCGCCCACCTCAGCCTCCCAAAGTGCTGGGATTACAAGTGTGAGCCACCGCGCCCGGCCAGTTATTCCTATTTATAAACACTGTGTTGGAAGCCAGCAAGTCTCAAAGTTTCCATCCCTATTTCTAAGACTGACTTCCAAGTAAAAATCTGAATCCAGCCTGGTCTTTCAATGGATCAATTCTCTGTCTTCTCCAACTGGATGTCATTCCATGAGCTGAAATTCCATCTGCCCATCTGGTCCTAACACAATAGTTCTCTCTATAGCTTCCTACTTTTATATAAAATGCCCACTATCTTGCCTGTCCTTCATAAGCCCATCAGGCTTCTCACTCTCCTAATCTTCACTTTTTCATTTACTCCTGTCAAACCCTACCATTTCTTTCCATGTAACAGTTATTGGATTCATGCCTTCTTATCCATTTAATCTGCCAAAGCCCTGGACTAGTGACCCTTCATCCTAGAGTCTTTAATTCCTTTTCAATTGACTTCATCCAAAGCAGTCTCCTGAGGCGAATGACAGATTATGCCAATTATCAGTGGCTTTTTGCCAATTATCAGCAGCATCCGGGAGGACAGGAGTTTCTGTCAGTGGACTTCAGGGCTCTCCACCACCCTGTTGAACTCCACCCTCTGTTCTGCTGAGCCTTATCCACATCCTCTGCTACGATGAGCACACCTAATTATCTTTCCCTGAATTACATTTCCCTCAGCTGCCTTTGCAGGTTAGGGATGATGAGCTCTCAGCCATGCAACAACCCTGCCATCTGCTCAGCCACTCCATAGTCCATACTTAATGAGTATGTCCAGGCTATTAAATCTCCTACATACTGATGATATGCATCTTATTATTTCTGTAAGTGTCTCATTTTAGTTATTTCAAAATACCCAAGGAATCCATTTTTCTATTTTCCAATAGTTCACATTTTAGTTAAAAGGAAAATCTTATGATATTTATTTGGACACAGGTTTGCATCTCCTGGAAACATACCGTTTGACTCAGCTGGTCGTATACATCTTTTTTCTGACGCATCCAGGACCATGGGGTGAGTACAGAAGCAGTTGTAAGAGCCCTCTGTATTAACACACTGGCCATCAATACAACTACTGGGGTCTTGACATTCATCCATATCTTAAGAGAAAAAAAACGTATTACTAAAGAAAATCAGCCATTAGTTGTACCTCATACACTTACCAAACTTTACACATGGCTATATTTAGTCCAGATTCCAGGGACTTCCACATTTTAATTAATCACACATTATCATCCAAAAGAGAGTGGCTCTGTCTATAAAAATGTAAGCTGCTCTGATTGAAAAACAACATTGCTGCTGCTGCTGACATTAAATAAGGAAAGAAAACATCCATGAACAGGATACGCTTAGAAATTGAAGATAAAATGGCTCTTTATGATAACTTTTAAAATTATTTCCTTTTGCTATGTTTTTCTGCCTAGTGTATATGGTTTTCTGCTTAAGCATTAAAGTCTGGGTCAGTATTTAAAATGGCTCTCACTTGCACGGTATGAGTGACGAAACAGGAGGTTCCACAGACCAAAAGAACACTTCAGTTATACCAGTGGCCTGAATCACAATTCCACCGTGAATATTAACTCTTTGTTTGAAATACATTCAAACAGTAGTATGGAGGTGTTTTTTTTTTTTTCTTAAATTGTGCTTAAGAAAAAGATCCCTAAAACATTTACACATCTTTTCAACATATGATTTAGATTCAAGGAAATTGTTTTTACTACATAGCATAGTTATTTTTTCCATCTGTATATTTTCACAGTACACCATACTATATCCCCTTAAAGCTTACCAAAGCACTGCAGTTTCACAGGATCATAGTACGTCCCTTGCTTACAGTAGCATTCATACCCAGGCCGAGTGTTCAAACAGAAACCATTTTTGCAGATTTCTTGTCCAAAAAGTAGGCATTCATCTGCATCTATGGGGAATAAAATTGAGAAATACAGAAAGGAGTTAGGTTTGATCTTTCAATTAAAAAGAGTCTAACCAGATTTGGGGCTTTAAGTTAGATATCATAATATTTACATTCCAAAGAATCCTACAGAAACAGCAATACAACCTTCTTAAAACAAGGCCTAATTGGCAGGCATAAAAACATAAACAGATGTAGTTTGTCTGTGATATTTGAGAAGCAATGGCCAAAACATTATTGGAGAAGTGTATTTGTAAATATGGTTTCTGAGATGCTACCTCATATTTGATGAAATGGTCTATGGTTCCATAGTGGCATCAACAAAAGGATATATACCTTTTAAGAAATGTGTTCTGTAATGTATATTCTGGTCCATTCACTAGCTGAGATGTAGAAAGTTTCCAATAAAGTTTGGTGGAACTTGAATGCAAGTCCTTCTCGAAGATAAAAGAAAGCACAAGTTCCTGAGGGGGTCAGCAGACCCATTCCCCCATAGAATTAATAGCTTTTGCTATCTCAGTTTACTCAATGATAAATTGGAGATAATAGGAACACCTACCTAAAAAGAGTGGAAGGATGAAATGAGATAATCCATGGATAGGACTCAGTATATGCTCTGGCATAAGCAGATACTCAAAAGTGTTATCTACTGCTTTTACTGCTATTATTAGCATTAGTTCTAGGATTTTTTTTTTTTTTTTTTTTTTGAGATGGAGTCTCGCTCTGTCGCCCAGGCTGGAGTGCAGTGGCGCAATCTCGGCTCACTGCAAGCTCTGCCTCCCGGGTTCACACCATTCTCCTGCCTCAGCCTCTCCAAGTAGCTGGGACTACAGGCACCCGCCACCACGCCCGGCTAATTTTTTGTATTTTTAGTAGAGATGGGGTTTCACCGTGGTCTCGATCTCCTGACCTCGGGATCCGCCCGCCTCGGCCTCCCAAAGTGCTGGGATTACAAGCGTGAGCCACCACGCCCGACCTAGTTCTAGGATTTTAGAGCTAATGTCATCTAGTCCTCATTTTACAACCTGAAGACTCCATAGATGACTTGCTTAAAGTTACACAGATGGAAAATGGCAAAGCCAAGCCTAGAACATATGGCTGGTTGGATCTGAATCCAATCTTCTTCCAACCATTTACAGCACTGCTAAAATAGGAAGAGGGAGAATTTATTTTCATATAAAAGAGAAGATGAATTTATGGTGAAATCAGAGCTCTGTACCTTAATATGAAGTGAGATTTAACTACATCCATGCAAAAACATAGTAATGTATATTTGTGAATTTGGAAACCATTCAACACTTATTATAAACCAAATCTTCTCGTTATTTAATTGGACCAAATCATAGATGTATTTAAAAAAACACAAATGGAATTTCTTATCCAGCTACTGAATTATACCCTATTATTAAAACACTAGTTTTCCAAAAATTGACAATAAAAATGATTTGTCTGTTTCCCAGCTACTTAGCAGTCCTCAGTATTAAACTATAAAGGAAAAAAAATCACTTTGTATATAAAAGATAATATCTCTATCATGAAAATGTCAAAAGTGAGTGGTTAATGAGGAAATATTCATACATGTGGATATTCACCAAAATTAAAAGGCTGCACATTTATTTTAGAATTGTATAACAGTAGCATCAAATACATAAAACATGTCTACTTTGGTTGTCTTCTCTTCCATTTCTCATTATGAACTTGTGGACACTGGTAAAAGGCCCCGCAACAGTAGGATAAAGTCTAAAAATACAAGAACCTTAGCTTTGTTGATGACCATAAAGACAAATAGTGGTCAAATTTATATGATCATAATTGATATGATTTCCATTAAGCATCCAGAATAAAATAATATATTTAGTAAGTATCTACTAGGTACAGAATTTGTTAAGTACTTTCAGATATATATCTTATTTAATCATTATAACCTTTGAGAAATTATTCCTCTCTCAGGGATGAAGAGGCAGAAACTCAGAAGTTCACCTCCCAATGTCTACCTCCCAGCATCATACAGTTTGTGTTCTGACTGCAAGTCCATGGGGACTTTCTTTTAATGGTAGAATTAAGGACTTTGTAATCAGTTTTCATGACTAAAAAGAACTCTAATTCTGTGAAACACAAGCCATGCTTTCACTTGAATATCTGACATGTACACATGTGCTGAAAATTTGTTTCCACTTGATTCTGACCTTTATAGTTCTCACCACCAGCTTCGGAAGAGGATTCTCCAGCAGGCACAAAACCTTTCCCTTTGGGACACATTTCAGTGAACTCAGCTGATTTTAGAAGAGACAAAACCAAGAAAAGAAATAAGTTGAAAAAAAAAAAAAAGAATCAACATCTTCCATGAATGCATGTTTCAAATTCAGTTTTGCTTTCTCAGACTCAGTAACTTTAAGGCAATTCCAGCAAATAAATTTAGTACAATCTCAAAAATTATGGATTAAGTGCAAAGAAATCTAATGACTTCACAGGTTTTCTTACACTTTTTAATTTACAAAACCTCCAAGTTCACTAATATTTTCTTACTCATGCTTTACTTGAAATTATAACTATTATTTTTCCACTACTGTGATGTATAGTATCTTAAAGGCTTAGTAAGAATCAATTACACAAAATCTTAGCTTCAATACACAAACTTTAGTTACGAATAATGCTGTATCATTGTTAGCAACAAAGACTGATTTTAATTTTAAAGTGGAATAAAACTGAATTAACTTTCTGCCAAAATACCACACAGAACCTGACTGTCACAGTACACTCTGATGAAGAGAAGTTCAAGGATTCATATTAAGATGGGATGTGGGTGCTGGCTGTAGCCCTGAATGAAACTCACTATAAGGTAAGTTGCCTTGAGTTGGCTGTGGGAGTGAGTGTTATCATTTCAAGGCCCAGGGACACCACGTGACCAAACACAAGTGTGACTCTACCACTTAGCGGATTCTTACCAGTTCCCAAGACCGGGCAGGGGAAGATTTCACAGTTATCTCCCCATCCCGCGCCCGATGTACAGCAGCATTCTTGTTTCGTGACATTGGGGGCCAACACGTTATCACAGAGACTGGCGTCATTGAGATTATAGTAGCATTCTTTCTTTTCTTCTTTGGGTTGATCTACATCTACATCTAAATCTAAATGGAGTAGAGAAAGTAGAGTGACAATAGGACACATCAGAACTACCTAAGACAACACGTAGAGAATGCAATGGGTGAAAGAGTGACCGTGTCAATAGCATTTGCTTTATAGAAAATGCTTTCCACTTTCAGTGTCAGATTCTTCCACTTTGAGATAAAAATGCACTTGAATCCTGAGTTTTGGTGGAATTCTAACATACCCCAAGAGTGTAAATCTGTCAAAACCATTTCCTTTTACGTGAACCAATTATTTTATTCTTGTAGATTTGGCTGTGAGTAGAGTTTCCATATCTGCTTTTCTTGCCAAACATAGGGCCATTCGTTACTGAGCTATAACACCTACTTAAATCAATAAAAATTTTCCCAAATACTTGACCAGGGGTCTGAGCCCACACATAATATTTAACCCTTAGGTAGTTATTGGAATCAACCATGCTCCCAATCTTTTCTGAAGACTGCACAGAAGATAACTAGGAAAATACTGTCGTAACCTGGAGCCTATTAAATAACCTTTCATCACTGGAAAATCTAACTACTTAAATTGTTGCAAATATATGACTTTGAATGAAATAATGAGTGCCAGCTAAGCCTCAGGGTGGAATTTCAAATCTGGGTTCTAGTCCCAGCTCAAGTGTGTCCTAGAGGAAAACATATTCTAACAGATTCAGCTTAACCCTCTGTGTGATAAAACACGAACAAGGTGATATGAAAGAATACAAACGATAAGAACAAAATCCACCCACTTTCAGATAATAATGAAATAGACTGAATTCGATCAGATACGAAATCTTTGAACAAGTCTGTGCTTTTAAAAAATGATCACTATTTTGTGACTAGACTTGGAAAGTAGTCACATCCCTTCTCTCCTGTATGCTATGGAGTTCAAATTACTGCCTATGATCCAGTTTGAATGTATTAACTGTTTTTATTTAATGCCACATCAAATAAGAAGCTGACTACTGTCATAATAATTACTTAGATTAATTCTAATGAAATATTGTCACTAGAACTCTACTATTTCCAGATTCTGGGACTCAAACTGTAAGGTCAAAAGGAAGACATTTACTGGTGAGGATGAGTTTAATGTCCACACATACTTACACTTACCTTTGTTTTGAAGTTAGTAGATAATTTAATTAGGGAAATTAAATAAATTATTTTTACAATAGCTTCCTATATGTTTATTTTTGCAGGGCCTAGTTGACAATGGAAATTTTATTAATATATTAAATAGCAAACGTGTTTCTAAAATATAAACTCAGAAAATTCTATCAGAAAAGCTACTGCCCTTTCTTTCCTCTTCTGGCATTAAAAGCAAGCAAAGCAGCAAACAAACCTCTGAAATATACACTCCTCTCAGAACACAGAGTATCAGTGAGAATATAAAGATCCCTCATCTAGTTGATTCTGGCCAATTCTCTGATTATTTTGTCTTTGACAGATTTCAGCTTGGACTGTAAGTTAGCATTAATAGCTGATGACAAATGCAAACCTAGAACAAGTGTCCAGGAAAAACTCGAATGCTGATTTCCATGCAGCAGTTTACGAAGTGGTTTTAAATCATTTCCTTGCGTGTGAAATTGGGTAAAACCTGCCACTTCCCTCATCTGGTCTAGCTTGCTTCAAGTGTGCAGAGGACTGAAATTCACTTTGCGTACTCTTAATGGAAGGGATCTTCGTTAGAAGGACCTCCAAGCTCTTAGACATGGAATTACTTAGGAAAACTAAGAGTACGTATTTTAAATTGTTATTAAATCAATTATGAACCCTATAGAAAATTTTATAATCTCTCCCTCAACATGGTGAATAAATTGTCAGCCTGTTACTACTACCAATTCTGCTCAATTATTTTATTCAGCTGGTCCAAAAATGTAGCTGGCTATTAATAAATAATAGTGAGAAATACAAATAAAAAAAGCAACAGGGTTTTGGTAATTGGGTTTATTCTATGGCTTGTGCTAAAAGAAGCCTCAAATTTTTTTCCCTCATGTACAAAGTTATAAGTGATGTCATGGTGTTTATTACAAAATGGAATACTTTGTAACAAGGCCTCAATGAAGATTATACTCACAGGTAATTAGAAACTATAGGCTTCTCTTGAGTCAAAGCATGTCAAAATTTATAAATATATATAAATTTAAAATTTGAAATATATTTAAATATAATTTTATGTATTTTAAACACACACACATATATAGACAAATACATATACGGTAAACATTGTTTTGTTTACTAAAATGTTTGCTACACTCACATCATACAAATTAAGAAATAAAACAATCTTTGCCTTTTTGGGGAAAGAGATTATTTCCCATAAGGGAAATAATCAATAATATAATTATAATTATTTTTTACACTGGTTGTTATAAGTTTTGGTCTTATTTTCTAAGACGTTTGAAAGTTCAATGTTTATACAGCTGAAACTGAGGGCTAGTCAGGCCCTCATCTGTGTTTGGAAAGAAACGCAAATTCTTTTTTAAAAACTAGTCCACAAAGGTCATTCTGGGAAAAGCTGCAATTTCCCTATCTTCCTAGTCTTTAAGTAATTAACTTCCTAGAGCATTTTTCCATTGGGATAAAAGTCTGGTCAGTAAATGTGATAATGTAATTTCTTAAAGAAACTCTTATATGAGTTTAGTTCGTTGCTGCCAGGGGTGGAGGGTTTCTATATCGGAAACTAATTTTAAAAGATCAAATCAAGTTATAGAAAGTGGCAAGCATTAAAAAATGAATATTCTTTTTCTTAAACACATTTTGAATAAGATTAGCTGTACTACATATCTCATGCCACAGACTTCTAAAAAATATATTACTCCTCCTTCAGTATTTTCAGATTTAAGTTTTCAATTTGCATTAAGAGGTTGGCTTCACATTTGCATAAAAAGATCAAGTTTTTCATGTTTTATTCTAGAGGTGTGGCCGGTAACAACAAGAAAGTTTGGTTTTGGACATTTTCTATGTTTTTTTTCTGTAGGAACTTTTACAGAGGCCTTTTCCTGTGATCCAGAGGGTAACTATATGAGATAGAAGGTACTGGTAAATACAGCATCCTCACTTCCCAGAACAGAACACTAATGTCGGTTCCAAGTGGCCTATGTCTACTGCTTTCCCCAAAACCCTTCTTTGGAGCTCAGGTTCTTATCTCACATAGCATGGGTTTGTTCTGCTTTGCCCTTTATTCTCTGTGTTTTTTTTCATCTTTGAGATAAATGGGAAGAGGGCCGCAGATAATCTCTGCTGCCGGGGGTTCAGCAACAAGGCCACAAATAGTGCAATCATGTCCCCTGGCTCTGAATAGGAAGGAGTAGGTTTGAGCTGAAGGCACCACCTATAACGAGCCCTTTCCAGGAGCTCCTTCTCTCTTGGTTCATCAGCCTAAGGAGGGTGTGGGGCCATTTGCTTGCAGGGCCATTTCCATCTTTAGTGTTTCCCCATATATGTCTAATCTTAGGAATTACTGTTGGGGTGAGAAAATCTACAACATGTAGTTGGTCAAAGTGGACATGAGCTTTTTAAATGGGCTTCCCTTTCCATTTACAATGTGTTCTGAAGGTTTTATGAGCTGATCCTCTCTGTACCTTTTTGGAACAGTCAGAATTATTATAATGATCCAAGAGTAACACTGCTAATACACATGAGTAAATAGTTACCCCCAAAGAAACAGCTGCCTATAGTCCTGAAAAGAGATCAATGGATAAAACTCTGTGTGTGTGATGACATTCAGTAAATTACTTTCAGCAGAATTACCCAGGACACTTTATTTCCTTTTTTATTTTAAAAATGCTACAGGCATTAATGTTTTTAATGAGAAAGAATTCTGTAATATTTCAAGGTGATGTCAAGGAAAACTTAGAAATTTGTATGCTTTGTTTTGAGTTCTCTCACACAAGAACTTGGAAAATGAGAAATGTGTTTTCTTTTTTTTTTTTTTCTTTTTTTGAGACACACTCACTCTGTTGCCCAGGCTGGAGAGCAGTGGTGCAATCTTGGCTCACTGCAAGCTCCGCCTCCTGGGTTCACGCCATTCTCCTGCCTCAGCCTCCTGACTAGCTGGGACTACAGGTGCCTGCCACCATGCCTGGCTAATTTTTTGTATTTTTAGTAGAGACAGGGTTTCACTGTGTCAGGCAGGATGGTCTTGATCTCCTGACCTCGTGATCTGCCCACCTCAGCCTCTCAAAGTGCTGGGATTACAGGCCTGAGTCACCTTGCCTGGCCGACATTTCTGATCTTAAAGCTTGAAACTTAACATTTGTTTTATCTGAGTTCCTTTCTCAGGAAATGATCTTCAGGCCTCTCAAAAACAAGTATCAAAGAACTGAAACTCACCAGATCACCACATCCTGACAATGAGATGCTGACACCTGATTCATCATGATTGCTTCCCTGTCCCTCCCTTGCTCCTGTTTTCTTACACATTGTTACATTTCTTCCCTGTTATATAAACCCCTAGTTTTAGTCCATCAGGGAGATGGATTTGAGAATGAGCTTCCATCTCCTTGGCTGTAGCACCCAATTAAAGCCTTCTTCCTTGGCAATACTTGTGGTCTTGGTGATTGGTTTTCTGTGCAGTGAGCCGCAGAATCTAGACCAAACCCCTGGTGTTAGCTAACAGAAAGTGGGTAACTTCAGATGGTAAAACATGTTAAAGCAGTCAAAGTGAAGTTTAGAAAAAGCACAAGAGTAAAAACACTTTAAAAGAGGATCTCTCCACATAGTTCTTGCTCTTAAAGAGGTCTTAAGGAGTGAACTGGAGGCTTCACTCCCAGGACAAACACACACACACACACCTAGGCCTCAATGCAGAGGGATGGGTAGACAAAGCTATCAGGGAAGGCTGCCTGGTGGAGCTGACATCTAGTGAAGGCATTACAAGAGAATGGAGAAAATGAGCCTGGGACAGTGAGAGGGTGAGGAGATGAGAAAGTCGGGGATATTACTCTAGAGTGGAAAAGCAGGGAGAAGAAAAATGAGCAGAAATGGATGAATGAACAGGCTCCTGAAAGCCAAATTGAGTACAGTGGGCCCAGCCCTCCATATCCATGGGTTTCGCATCTGTGAATTCAATCAATTGCAGATCAAAAATATTTGAAAAAATAAAAAGCATACAAAAACAAATAATACAAATAAAACAACAGTATAATGTAACAATTTACATGTCATTTACATAGTATTATGTATTAAGAGTCATCTAGAGATGATTCAATGTATACAGGACGATGTGCATGTTATATGTAAATACTACGTTGTGTTCTATCAGGGACTTGAGCATTTGTGGATTTTGGTATCAGTTGGGGCCCTGGAACTAAGCCCCCTTAAATACCAAGGGACAGCTGTACTGCAGAGAAAGAAAAATGAGAGAAGAGTACACTGAGATGAGTCAGAATAGGAAGCACATATGGAGATGGAGCAACCAGCAGATGCCACACAACACAAGCCCGTAACATTCCTGACACTCGGGCGTCCTGAGGGCCTGCGAGGATAAATGCATGAGTAAAGCAAATCCGAAGTGACACACAAAGTGTACGGAAATGTTTAAAAGGAAATGTACAAACCATTCCTCTCCAGGTTTAGTTTATAGCAAGTTCTAGGATCCAAAATGCAATTCTAATGCAACAGTGTGGGTATAACCTGTAGTATTAAGAAGATAAAATGAGACCAGTGTCAGCAACATAGTGAGACCTCGTCCTACAAAAAAATTTTAAAAATGAGCTGTGCATGGTGGCATGGGCCTGTAATCCTAGCTACTCAGGAGGCTGAGGTGGGAGGATCACTTCAGCCCAGCAGATCAAGGCTGCAGTGAACCATGACCGTACCACTACACTCCAGCCTGGGCAACAGAATGAGATCCTGTCTCAAAAAATAAAAATAAATGAAGATACAACGGTGTGTGTGTGTGTGTGTGTGTGTGTGTGTGTGTGTATGCGTGTGTGTGTGTAGAGTTTTAGTTTGTCACTTTGATTGATATGTCAGTTCATTAAAACACTGACATCTCTTTATCAGAAATTCAGATATGACTTTAGGTACTATCTATAGCAAGCAGAAAATCTTATAAAAGCAGTTTGGCTTTTACGCCAAAAAGATGATACCTGCTCATTGTCATCGCTGGATGTGGGAAGAAACTTGACTAAATATATTTTTTTAAACAAATGAATGTATTTTCCTCAGCCTTACCTACATTTATGGTATAGATCCATTACAAAAACACAATACAACCTCGAGTTTTATGGCTTTTTACAATATTTGCATTATAAATACTGTGGTCTTTCTTTCTTTAATATTTTTTTCCTACCAAAAGTCTTTTTTTTCCAATCAGAAATAATTTTTATAAAACTCTTTCAATGTTAAATTTACTTAACAGGTTAACTAAACACATTTTAAAAAACAGACTCTGCCAAATATAACAGCTAACTGATTGTTACATGTGGTTTCCTGCCTTTAAAAAATGTGTACATGCACGGCCGGGCGTGGTGGCTCATGCCTGTAATCCCAGCACTTTGGGAGGCCGAGGCAGGCGGATCACGAGGTCAGGAGATCAAGACCATCCTGGCTAACATGGTGAAACCCCGTCTCTACTAAAAATACAAAACCAAAATGAGCCGGGCGTGGTGACAGGAGCCTGTAGTCCCAGCTACTCGGGAGGCTGAGGCTGGAGAATGGCATGAACCTGGGAGGCGGAGCTTGCAGTGAGCCAAGATCGCGCCACTGCACTCCAGCCTGGGCGACAGAGCGAGACTCTGTCTCAGAAAAAAAAAAAAAAATGTGTACATGCACAAAACCTGTAGTGTACCCCTCTAGGAAGGGAACAGGGATGCTGTTTGAGTTCAATTGTCAGAACTACCCAGATGAGTCGTATTCCGTGTTCCTTGACAGTGGGGACATGTTCTTTTTTTCTTTTAATTTAACCTCTTCTAATTTAACTCAAGCAATCTGAAGCAGCACTTCTTACACTGAAGTGTGAACAGACATTTCCTCACTTAAGTGTGCCCCTATTAAATCTTTAAAAAAATGAAAAATTATTTTTATTCTGTAGAAGTAGCTAGGAATGGGAGGGATGGGTTATGAAAGGGACATGTGCTTCTAACGTGGAGAGGCAATTTATTCAACAGTTACTGAGTGTCTACCATCCATCAGGCACCGTGCTAAGCAGTGAGCTGTTTTGCAGTGGATGCAGAAAGAATAAGACGCAGAGACTGTTAGCCACAAAAACAAGGCGTGTTGAGAGCAGAGAGGCAGAATCCTGTAATTACATCACAGGGATTTGGGGAATGTGTGACAACCTGGTGACAGTCGGGCAGACTTTTAAAAAGGCTTGAGAGATATTTCAGGAAGGGCTAACAAGAAGATGGGCACAGTGGCTCAAGTCTGTAATCCTGGCACTTTGGAAGGATGAGGCAGGCAGATCACTTGAGGTCAGGAGTTCAAGACCAGGCTGGTCAACATGGCAAAACCCTGTCTCTACTAAAAATACAAAAATTAGGTGGGCATGGTGGCACAGGCCTGTAATCCTAGCTACTAGGGAGGCGGAGGCACAAGAATCACTTGAACTCAGAAGGTGGAGGTTGTGGTGAGCCAAGATCATGCTACTGCACTCCAGCCTGGGCAATGGAGCAAGACTCTGTCTCAAAAAAAAAAAAAAAAAAAAGGCTTACAAGGGGGAGGGCACAGCAGGCAGAAGAGTTAGTAGTGGCAAAGTCATCATCATCTTGGGAAAGCATAATTATTTGGGGTAACCATGAGCAGGGCATGGGCTTGGATGTAGGTATGGGAAGTGTAGGAGAGAAAGCTAAACAAGCCATTTACGTTATAGAGGATAAAGGGTATTGCTGCCCTGCTAATGCATTTGGACTTCATGCTATAAAGCAGTGGTAAGCAGTTGAAAGACTGAACGATTTAAACCTAGATCCATGTTTTGAAAACATTAACTGTGGCGGCAGTGTGGAGCAGGAATTGATGAGAGAGGCAGGGAGAGAAGGTAGGAGGCTACTGCAATGATCCAGGTAAGTGATGCTGAAAGACTGACCCAGGGAAGCAGCATCCGGAACAGGGAGAGATTTGAAGGACACCCTGGAGGTAGAACTGGCAGGATGTTATGATGGACTGCTTGGATGACGAATGGGGAGACAAAAAAAAGTATGACTTCAGAATTTCTAGTATTGATGTCTAGCAATTAATAAATAGACACAGCTGGGTGCGGTGGCTCATGCCTGTAATCGCAGCACTTTGGGAGGCTAAGGCGGGTGGATCACAAGGTCAGGAGTTCAAGACCAGCCTGACCAACATGGTGAAATCCCATCTCTACTAAAAATACAAAAATTAGCCGGGCGTGGTGGTATGCTCCTATAATCCTAGCTACCTAGGAGGCTGAGGCAGGAGAATCACTTGAACCCAGGAGGCAGAGGTTGCAGTGAGCCAAGATCGCGCCACTGCACTCCAGCCTGGGTGACAAAGCAAGACTCCATCTCAAAAATAAAAATAAATAAATAAATAAATAGACACAAGGAGAGTAAATGGTGATTAATTTAGGTTTGAATAACTGTCAGCCAGAGAGGCTTACAAGACACCCTGGAAGAAAAAGTCCAATAGGCAGCTGGAAATAGGAGCATGACACTCATAACAGAGGTGGGGGCAGAAGATACTTACTTAGCAGGCAACATCATATAAGTAATGGTTGACTCCAAAGCTGATGAAATATCCCAGGAGAATAACATAAATAAGAAGACAGCTAAGCATGTAACTGCCTGGGATGTTACTATTTGAGGAATGGGCAGGAGAAGAAGAACCTGAGAATGAGACAGGAAAAGACTAGTCCAAGATGCAGGAGGATGCAGGGAACAGTAATGTCGTGAAATCAATCACAGGGCAAAGATGGGGGAAAAGATGAAAAACCACTGTCAAATGTTTCAGAAGAAGACTGGGATGAGACTAAAGAGTTTAGCATATAGAAGCTCACTGACGGCTCACTGACTCAGATGAAAAGTCAGAGAGCCTGATGATTTCAGTGTACTGAAGGTCAAATGGAAGACGCTTCTGTTGAGACAGGGGAATATGGATGTCCTTTCAGAGTCCAGAGGTCAACATGGTGACAGATATTGGATGGTGATACTGCAGGGGACTTTTTTAAAATTTATTTTTGTATTTGCCAATTTTCTGTGATTAATGTGTATTATCTTAATAATGAAAAACAAAATGAAAAAAGCCAATTTTGAGAAGAATTTGATGTCTTGTTG
Organism: Nomascus leucogenys; assembly: GCF_006542625.1. NCBI lineage: Eukaryota > Metazoa > Chordata > Mammalia > Primates > Hylobatidae > Nomascus > Nomascus leucogenys. The sequence goes on from NC_044399.1 coordinate 53,483,850, forward strand.
TCCTCAGCCCTAAAATTAGAAATGGTGAAGTGAGAAGATCGTGAGTTGGGTTCCTGGACCAATTCTGCCATTCATTAGCTATATAACCTTAAGAATAACATTTCAGATGTTTCTCTGGGCCTCAGTGTCTTTACCTATAAATAAAAAAGCTGAGCTAGAAAATCACTAAGGTGGTTTCTAAATGCAGAAGTCTAGGGTATAGCTCATGATGTGGGAATAAGATGTATTAGCGAAATGTATTAGCGAAAACTGCTATTTAAAGAAATCCTATGATAAATTACTGAGTAAAGTGAAGAATTACTTTATAATATAACTAACCACCCCAACCTATATGCTTTATACTTCCTGATTTTGTTTGCTTTTCTTAAAGTGGAGAATACCTGTATGGATTATAATATATATATATATTTTTCATTGTATTCTTTTCATTATACCTTCTGTTTTAAGAATAAGATGCAGTTCTTACCACAGAATCCTCTGTACACCAATCAAGCAAGAGAACAGCATTTTGTGGGTAAGGTCTGAAGGCTGCAGTTGCCAAGATTAAATATTTACTGCTTCCCTTAGAGTGCCCAAAGACATAAAGTTTTTATTGAGCAATTATCACAGGCACTAAGGAAATAATAGCATCAGACTGTATTTCATATCCATACCTTCTTAAATGTGATGAGTGGCCTGGTATGGACATTTTTTTAGTTACTTCTTTTTCAGATGCTTTTAGGCAATGCACAGCAATGTAAATTAGTGGCCAAAGGCCCAGGCAGTAAAAAACATTAAGAAAGACTTAAAAAATATATATGTGGGAAGCAAGAAAGTTTAGAAATAAAAACCCTAGGACATTAGAGTTCCAAAGTACCTTAAAGGTTCATCTGGGGCAATACCCTGCTGGAAGTGGGTGCTCTTCTGCCAGTGCGTAACCCACCTGTTCTTGGATGCCTCTGCGGGAAGCACTCCAATATTTTGTGAGGCAGCTTTTTGCTGACTAGCTCTTGTTAGTTATTGGAAAGCTCTTCTGGATACTGACCTGAAATCTGCCTTCCTAATACCCTACCCCGTAGCCCCAGTTCTGTCTTCAGTATGATACCACATCAGATTATCATGCTACTGCTCATTGTTGGAATACAGATTGTCCTGGGGGAGTTTTATAGCTGAATAAAAATGTGATAGCCTATACTGGAAATTTATCTTTCCCTTCCTAAGTACTTTTCAGGAAGGATGAGCTCTCAGCTTCAGTATATTATGTAGATAGTGAAATTAATTTGAATCCTAGTCTAAAAACTTTTATTTAAATTTGGTCTAAAATGTTTTGGTCTATGGAATAGCAGATTCTTTTACTGGACAGGGTACAAACTCTCTTAACTGGCCTATATTTAACCAACTTGTTGTGTTAACTGATGTTTTCTTGCCGTCTGTAAAATATCATTGCTGATGCTCATGGAAGGGAGAATGCTCAGAGCCAGATGGCTATTCTTGCAGAGGTCCACACACTTCTGCTCCTATAGGCTGCACAGTATGCAAACCAAGACTCACCTAGGTATATACTCAGACATTCTGTGTCAGTGTATTGATTATTGTACTTACATAATTTAATTAAATATTACATCAACCAGTACCATATGAATGTGACTAGAAGAGCTGTTTCCAGGGCAAGTTAAAGCTTTAGAAAGATTAGATAAAGTTGATTCAGTAAAAGAAATGCTATCAAATTAGGTGTGGACAAGACAAGTGTAAAAATATTGAGAAAAACTGTAAAAATCTAGAGGGATTTTACATTCGTTTTGAAAAACGCTTTAGATTCTCACTCCCTTCTACAAAGAAAGTGTTAGTAAAACATAACAGATGGGGTTTATGCAGGATAGCCACACAAACTCCACAAATGAACCTCTACACAAAAAAAGACCATAGCCTTTCTCTTCAAAGATTGGTGCACGAATGTGCTTTTTTTTTTCTTTTGAGACAGAGTCTGGCTCTGTCGCTCAGGCTGGAGTGCAGTGGTGTGATCTCAGCTCACTGCAACCTCGCCTCACGTGTTCAAGCGATTCTCATGCCTCTGCCTTGCTGATTACAAGCATATGCCACCACGCCTGGCTAATTTTTGTATTTTTAGTAGAGACAGGGTTTCACCTTGTTGGCCAAGCTGGTCTAGAACGCCTGGCCTCAAGTGATCTGCCTGCCTCTGCCTCCCAAAGTGCTGGAATTACAGGCATGAGCCACCGCACCTGGCCAAATGCACTTATATCCTTTGAGTTAAAAATTAAATTTAGAAGATAATGCTACCTTTTTATGATTTCCAGTTTTTAATCACCTTTTTCAAATAACTGATCAATTATTGGCTCTGATGAAATTAGACGGAAGGCTTCTGCTGAAGTTTATGGCTAAACTCAGTCTCTCAGGATACTGCTAGAAAATTTTTTTTAAATGAAGCCTGTCATAAGACAGTCTTAAGACTCCATATAATAAAAGTTCACCGTCAACTATGCAAATTGAGGCATGATAAAAGTAAAAGCTGCGAGGAGCTACACAAATGAACAAGCTCAACTCGTTACTGGTTCGGTCTAACAATTATCTTTTTACGTATTCTCACTCTCCCTTCCTCTAGAGTGTGATCATTGGAATAGCCTGTATTTTTTCACTTAACACTGTATCACATACATTTTTCTTCCTCATGACTATCTAAGCATCACCCAGACCAGTTAATGGCTATATATTATGACATATGAATTAATTCATTCAAAATAACACTATAGGTGAGTTGCTACCTTACGGAACCAAGCAAAAATAAGAAAAAGACAGTTAACCAATTCTGTTAGTGGCCAACCAGATTTTTTTGTTTTTTTGGTTTGTTTTTTGCTATTGTAGATCCAATTAAAATGAAAAGTCTCTTCTTTATGGAATATGTATTGTTGTGGTGGTCACTTGAATGAAGAGAAATCCTCTCACCAGTAATAACCTGTCTCTTCTCTTTCACAAAGTTTTTGAATTACAATCTGTTCATTTAATTCTGTACCCTTCACCTTTCTATATTTAATAACTGAGGAAATATGTGTGGGTGAAAATATTTTCATATTTCATTTCCTATTACTTGCAAAGATAGCTATTTTACACAGAACAAGTGTACCCTCCAGAGGAGTAGTGAAAGCTATTATGGAAGCATGGATAAAACTGACTGAGAGAGAAAAAAATGGTCTATGTTTCATTTTACTTGGTTCTCAAAAGACCATTTGGGCCTTTGCTTTCCCTAAAATACAACCAAGCTATAGCTACATGGCACAAACTAAAAGGGTGATTGGGAAGTTGATTAATTTATCTGGAAAACAGTCCAATTCTCTATTTCAGTTTGCACAGTGACGACACAGCCTAAATCAAATTTTAAGTGAATGCAAACATAGCTACTCTCTAGGCCAAATTCTGGAAAAACACCTTAAGAATTCCAAGTGGAAGTCTTTGTAGATCCTAAGAGGCCTCTATGTTGCTTTTAATTTAGAGAAGTGTCAAGACACATTTCTCTAAGGGCCAAGAACGTATGGAGGATTATGCAACTTAATGAGATGGTGCCACATTAAATCCTGAGCTGATGGCTCTCTAAGTTTTAAGCAATCCCCAGCAAATGTCCTCATCATTTTGGATCCTTTACCTTACTGGAGGTGTCTCTGGTTTGGATAGAACATTAGAGGCCATCTAGCCCAAAGAGTCATCACCCACATCTTAATTCCACTGACAAGGCAGGCACAGAAGATCATGGAAGCTTCCAGAGACAGCACTGTGTCAGGACATCTGGCTTCTTCTTATCTCACTCCCAGCGTTTATCCCAAAGCTGTGTGGGTGCAGGTTTTTGAGAAGAGCCTGCCATTCCCTTGCACAGTGTCACTGGGACTTACCTGTGGAGGTCCGGGAGCGGCACTGCCCAGTCATGGGGCTGTACTCTTGGTTTTCATCAGCACACACGCACAGGAAGGACCCTTCCACGTTTTCACAGAAGGCTTCACCACACACCCCACTGAGCAGTTCACATTCATTCACATCTGGAAAAGGGAAAACAGACCAAGTGAGATGTGTGCCTCATTCATGACAGCTCTCTATTTTACCAGCTGTGCCAGGACTAATAGTGTCTTGCTGAAAAGAAGGCGATCCCCACAGAGCAGTCAAACCCCTTCTGCTCTTTTAGGGAAGGGGCTCTTTAAGGTAGAGATGTCAGATTTGGTTTGTACGAAAGGACTATGAAAATTCAAGACAATTCTCAATTTCATTTTTTTTTTTTTTTTTTTTTTGAGACGGAGTCTCGCTCTGTTGCCCAGGCTAGAGTGCAGTGGCGCGATCTCTGCTCACTGCAAGCTCTGCCTCCCGGGTTCATGCCATTCTCCTGCCTCGGCCTCCTGAGTAGCTGGGACCACAGGTGCCCGCCACCACGCCCTGCTAATTTGTTTTGTATTTTAAGTAGAGACGGGGTTTCATCGTGTTAGCCAGGATGGTCTCGATCTCCTGACCTTGTGATCCGCTCACCTTGGCCTCCAAAAGTGCTGGGATTACAGGCGTGAGCCACTGCGCCCAGCCAATTCCCAATTTAGTTTTAAAAGATACCCTGGAATTGTACTGCAAACCTAGTATGTGCCCACTGACAACCTCTGTCTCCCAGGTTCAAGTGATTCTCCTGCCTCAGCCTCCTGAGTAGCTGGGATTATAGGCATGCACCACCGTGCCTGGCTAATTTTTGTACTTTTAGTAGAGACAGGATTTCACCATGTTGGCCAGGATGGTCATGAACTCCTGACCTCAAGTGATCCGCCTGCCTTGGCCTCCCAAAGTGCTGGGATTACAGGTGTGAGCCACCACGCCCAGACCTACTCTCAGTTCTTAATTCAAGCGAAGTTAGACTCACTGACACTTCAGTAACCACAGAATTAAGTTCATTTAAAAAGCTTTTAAAATATACTTAAATATCTGAAAATACAGTTTTCTGGTAGCCAAAGCATCCATAATTACCAATACAATTCAGATTACATGTTCCTTTGAGAAATGAAGGAAAGACCCCTATAGATACTCATCAGGCTGCATTAATCATTCATGTGAAACAAATTGGTCCAATAACTAATCACTGATCTCATGACACCTTTTCAAATTCTGTTGATGTTCTACTGTGTAATTTCTATTTTGCTAAATGTTTTTCTTCTGTACTTAAATATACATAATTAAAATACAGTCAAAGAATCTCAGTGACAAGTACACTTTATTCAACATTTTGCAAGTACGTAGCCCTAATGAAAGGCTAATTTTATGTTTGATGTTGTCCAACAGTGCTTTTTACCCTCTTTCCTCCTACAACATTTTATTCATGAGTATCCAGTTCAGTAAAGCACCTGACTTAAAGTCTGAAATGCTCACGTGTCTTATGCATTAAACATGTACAAACATTACCTTTCATGAGCATACTTTGAGATGGTTTATACAAAGTTAAAAATTTGAGCAATTATCTAAATCATTCCAGAGAAAAAAAATCCTCCTTTCACCTGGTATACCCAGTTAATTGGACAAAAAACTTATATATCTTGACTTATTTGGATAATTACCTCAGTTTTCCATTTCATTTATATATAAAGAGACATACATCCAATGAACTGGTTTCACTTGTGAAAAATACCATAACATAAAGTAAAGCAGAGTTGAAATATTTAATCAACCTGGACAGTCATATTGAGACCAGAAAAACTTAAGAAATTGCCAGTTCACATTTATCGATTTTAGGTAAATGTCCAGTGGAACTTTGTACTTTCCAACATGTATCATTGACATGGCTAATAAACTCTATCCCATCAGACTGCAATAATTCAATCAAGAAATATTTCCTAGCTTACTTCTGTGGTGCAGGCCTGTACGGCCTATACGTGGGGAAACAATGATGAGCCAGCAGTCCCAGCTCCTGCCTTCATGGAACTTACAGTCCAGTTAGGGAAATTAACAAAATAATCGCACATGCTTCAGTGAGTGTGAGGAGTGAAAAGTTCAGAGCTCAATGAAAGCATGGAACAGCAGACCTTAAATGCGGGGCTGAGTTAGAGAAATGATACTGGAGCAAATAGCTGAAGGATGAGTAGGTGATAATGGGGGAGGTGCTGACTCATCCCTGTAGCTCTACAGAACACCCAGTGTGAAGTGCATATCATAGGTGCTCAGTAAATATTTTTGAAAGAATAAATACAAACACAAAGAAAATGACATTTGTTGAGTTCACCAAAATGATAACAAATATTCCTTCTTTAAGGTAGTGTTTTGTGTGCCAAGCTGAAATGTCAGCATGGGTTTGGTGTGCTCATCTGGCTGGTTAGAAATGAACATTAAGCAGGGGCTCTGGAGCTATGTGGACTCCAGATAGGTGACATGGTTTCCAGATATGGTTCAACATCTGTTATTCAAACAGTTGGTAGTTAAACAAAATTTACTGAGCACCTATAACAAGCCAAGCATTGTGCCCTGCCCAGGGAGAAGCGAGAAAGTTTTCAATCATACAGAGGTCATAGCCTTGCAGAAGGGGGCTGCAGGTGGTATACCCATTATTAAATTATTCCCCCAAAGGTTGTAAGTGCTATAATAGAATTTGCTGAAGGTGCTCTGGAAGCAGAGGTCACAGCTCAGCTTGAGAGTGAGGAATGGAGCAGGGATGGTGTCTGGAAGATGACACTGAACCTCAGTCTTCAAGAATGAGTGCAAAAAATTCAGGGCTCAGGGAAGGAGAGGTCAGGAGGATATTCCCAGCAGAAGGAGTGAACGACAGTCAAATAATTGCATAGTGACATGGGCAACGACAACCAGTCTGACGTTGCTGGAAACAACAGGTGAAGAAGGAAGTGGTAAAGCTAAGATGAAAAGTAGGGGCCACATCACAAGACCTATCTGGTGAAAATATTATGCAAATGTCAAACAACTGTATTTTGGTGGAAAGGTGGCTAAAGCAGGAGTTTGAACTAAGATTAGGATAGTCTTAGCTATATTATTAAATAACTATGTCTTGTTGTGAATAATTCTTGAATAATTATCTATGTTTTTGACTAGCTACTGCTTATGCATGAAATCATATCACTGCTTTGTAAATAATTTTTGGTTGAGAATTAACTGAATTTCATAATTCCACAAAAGCAGTTATTATTTAAGTGACATTATCATTAAACCTTAAAAATTTTGTTTTCCAAGTTTAATATGGATGGCAAATGAACTAATGTTTTAATTGCAAATTTTCAAACCAAATAGGCAATAGACTCCTCAAGTTTCATCTGCCATGTAGTGAACATGGCTATTTTCTCTAAGAATAAAGAAAAAGAAAAGTCTTGCTATCTATAAAGTCTTGAATTTGATAACCTTTCTTCTCTTTCCCATTTAATTGCTTTAATTGCAAATATGTTTCATAATGAGTTGGACGTGAAGAAATCACATCTTGTCAGACAATGAAATACAAATTATTTTCTGTGTGAGCATTTGTTGGACCACATTCCAGGACATCTGATGATACTCAAGATTCCTTCCAGCCCTGTCAATCCCGGACCAGACTGAGGAAATACAGTTGCACAATTCAAAGCATCCTTTTACAGGTATCATTCCTGGACACTGAAGCTCCTGGCAATACTTTGCCTTAAATGCACTGTCTAAGGGGGGTGCATTTCAAAGACAGACAATCTATACCACACACCAGACTCTACTTCCTGTGCTGAAGGGAGTCTAGAGTTCTGCATACTCAGTTAAGAGTTTAAACAGATGTTCTTGTTAAAATTCATTTAAATGTAAAGTCATACTTTTATATTTCTTAATGTCCCTAACAATTTCAGAAGCCATAGGATTTTTTTTTTTTTTTGAGACAGGGTCTTGCTCTGTTGCCCAAGCTGGCATGCAGTGGCATGATCACGGCTTACTGCAGCCTCAAACTCCTGGGCACATGAGATCCTCCCACCTCAGCCTCCCAAGTAGTTGGGACTACAGGCATCCACCATCAAGCTTGGCTAATTTTTTTTTTTAATTTTTATTCATAGAGAAAAGATCTCACCATGTTACCCAGGCTGGTCTCAAACTCTTGGCCTCAAGTAATTCTCCAACCTTGGCCTCCCAAAGTGCTTAGGTTACAAGTGTGAGCCATGCACCCGGCCAACATAGGATATTTTTGCACACCCTCAAATTGTATGACAAAATCAAATTATGATAAAGCTCTACCCAAATTACCTGCTTAAAAGCTCCTGTTGTTCACTGTGATTTCTTTTCCCTAGGGACATGTGAAACACGTTGGGAAAAAATCTAAAAACTCACCCACACACCCTTGCCCATCCTGTGGGGCTTGAAAGCCCTGATAACAGAGGCAGCGGAAGGAGCCAGCTGTATTGTCACAAAACCCGTGACTGTCACAAACAGTGTTGTTTACACATTCATCAATATCTGCAAAAAAGACATGGAACATCAGACACAAAACAAACACAGGCTGACAAACACCAGATATTAATGGATAAACAGAGGCACTCAACACATCCTGATTAGTGTGTGATGATGAGATGAACATGTTTACACAGAAAACAGCTTTTAAAACATTTTACATATAAATAAAATGTTTTGATGAAAATGGTTTCACAGCCAAAATGTTGGGTTCTATGAAAAAAACATTTACTACTTTTCCTTAGGAAATGTTTTTAGACTGAAATGATGGCTGCAAAGTATTACCTAAATGTTTTCAACTCTTTATTTCCAAGGAGCCTTATATTCCTACAGAGAAAACATGTGAAAATATTGTCACTTGTTTTAGTTGCAGTAAATGCTAATAGTATTTGCATCTGATAGTTACAGGTGGAAATGAGCAATGGTTGACTTAACCTTGTGGATAACCTTGATCCAGACTACACAACATCCTCAGGAAGTCAAGAGAGAGTCTGATGAAGGCAGCAGGGTAGCCAGTCAGTCCCAGTGCCAAAAGAAAAGATTTTATGCCACCAATTTACAGCCACTCAAGGTCCTGGTTGCTCCAGCTGATTGACTGACCTGCCAATTCATTTTGTTCTCCATAAACCTGATGAGAGTGACCTTGTGCCTTTTTCCCTCATTAATAAAAACGTTCTTATAAAAGTGATGCCTCAATTGCAAAGTTACAACAGACTTTTAGATAGAATTCTTTATTCTTACAGTTACTAATTTCCTTCTCCGTTCTTTCCTTCCTGTTCTCCTTGGGCACTGCCATATCTACACCACCCATCGTCTGGTACTCTGCTCTCTCTGCCCCTGGACTTAACAGTCATGTGACATGCAAGTTTTTGGAGAAACAACTTTTTTTTTTTTTTTTTTTTTTTGAGACAGAGTCTCACTCTGTCGCCCAGGCTGGAGTGCAGTGGCGCGATCTCAGCTCACTGCAAGCTCCACCTCCTGGGTTCACGCCATTCTCCTGCCTCAGCCTCCCGATGAGCTGGGACTACAGGCGCCTGCCACCACACCCAGCTATTTTTTTTGTATTTTTAGTAGAGACAAGGTTTCACTGTGTTAGCAAGGATGGTCTTGATCTCCTGACCTCGTGATCTGCCCGCCTTGGCCTCCCAAAGTGCTGGGATTACAGGCGTGAGCCACCGCGCCTGGCCTGGAGAAATAATTAAGAAAATGTTAATGACAGCATCCAAATATATGTGAAGAAGATTGCACTTTTATGTTCAAATAATGAAATCAGGTAACAAATGTTAAAGAAAATGACAAGTTCAAGTTCACTTGACAGAATTTAGTTTGGGGAGAGTTACTATTAATAAAATTGAGCATTTTCTCTTTTATTATTTATTTATTTTTATTTTTATATATATATATTTTTTTTGAGTGAGACGGAGTCTCACTCTGTCACCCAGGCTGGAGTGCAGTGGCGCAATCTCGGCTCACTGCAAGCTCCACCTCCCGGGTTCACGCCATTCTCCTGCCTCAGCCTCCCGAGTAGCTGGGACTACAGGCGCCCACCACCAGGCCTGGCTAATTTTTTGTATTTTTAGTAGAGATAGTGTTTCACCATGTTAGCCAGGATGGTCTCGATATCCTGACCTCGTGATCTGCCCACCTCGGCCTCCCAAAGTGCTGGGTACAGGCTTGAGCCACCGCACCTGGCCACATTTTCTCTTTTAAACTTATTTTCTCAACTCAAAACAAACGAACAAAAAACCTACGTCCCTTCTCCTTTCTGGCAGGGCTCCTTCTCCCATCCTGACCAGTCTCTGCCTCAAGGTCCCACCTGCTCATCCTTCTCCAACATCTTCAGTTATTCCTCCCCTGGATCCTACCCTCACTGCCTTCAAAAATGTTAAAATTGCTTGAAAATAGTTTTCACCTGATCGTATCAGCACCCATTGTGCTTTTCTTCTCCTTGGGCACTGCCACATCTCACACCACTCACGCCTGGTACTCTGCTCTCTCTGCCCCTGGACTTAACAGTCGTGCCAAAATGTAAGTTTTTAGAGAAACAATTAAGAAAATGTAACGAGAGCATCCAAATATATGTGAAGATTGTACTTTAATGTTCAAATAATGAAATCAGATAACAAATGCTAAAGAAAATGACAAGTTCAATTTCACTTGATAGAATTTAGTTTGGGGGGAATTAAACTTTTTGTATCACTGCAGAATGTCGCAAAGAATTGTCTATACTCATTTTCTTTATTTCCTATTACAGTCTATGTGTAAATGGAAACAATAGTGTCAATATGAATAATATTAATAATATTGGTAAGTTCCTACAATTACTGTGAGCATTAAACAAAACAACACATACAAAGTGCTTTGAAGACTGCCTGGCATGTAACGTAGGGAGGCATCCAATATAGTACACGGCAACTTTATTATTACTACTATTCCTCTTCCTCCTCCTCAATGACCTACAATCTTACTTCCTAACTCTTTATGCCACTGAGACTCCTATGAGAAGAAGCACCAATGACCAGCTCATCATTAAATCTCATGATCATCTTCCGGTCAGTCACCCCTGACCTCTGAGTCTGGCTGGATGCCCACTCCTTGAACACTCTCTTCCCACGTTCAGTGACAGAATATTCTTCTTGTTCTACCTTGAGCTTGTCTTTGCCCTTTGGCAGCCTGAAGGTGGGTGTCTGCCAAGGCTCCGGCCCTGCCTGAAATCTGCTGTGTGCTCGGCACTCCCCTCCTCCAACCTTCCCACACTCTCCCAGTTTCAGTGACCATGCTTCTTGGGATAAATCCCCCATCCTCCTCTCCAGCCAAGATTCTTCTCCAGAGCATTTTTTTTTTTTTTTTTGAGACGGAGTCTCGCTTTGTCGCCCAGGCTGGAGTGCAGTGGCGTGATCTCCACTCACTGCAAGCTCCACCTGTTGGGTTCACGCCATTCTCCTGCCTCAGCCTCCTGAGTAGCTGGGACTACAGGCGCTCGCCACCACGCCTGGCTAATGTTTTGTATTTTTAATAGAGACGGGGTGCAGACACATTTCTTAATCATTTCCATTGGATCTTCTGCCATGAACTTAAACTTATCAAGCCTAAAACTGTATTCACTGTTTTCCTACTAAACTCCATTTCCTGACCTTGGTGACTTAAATAAAAAAATCAGTGAAGCCCAGTGCGGTGGCTCATGCCTGTAATCCCAGCACTTTGGGAGGCTGAGGCAGGCGGATCACCTGAGGTCGGGCGTTCAAGACCAGCCTGACCAACTTGGAGAAACCCTGTCTCCACTAAAAATACAAAATTAGCCCGGCGTGGTGGCGCATGACTATAATCCCAGCTACTTGGGAGGCTGAGGCAGGAGAATTGCTTGAACCCGGGAGGCAGAGGTTGCAGTGAGCTGAAATCACGCCATTGCACTCCAGACTGGGCAACAAGAGCGAAACTCCATCTCAAAAAAAAAAAAAAAAAAAAAAAGGACAAATCAATGAAATTATTTCCAATCTAAAAAATGAATCTCCTTTACAACACTGAACACAAAAAAAATACTCAATAAATCTGTTCTGATTGATTTTCAATGTCAGCATGAGGCTGAGATCACAATTTATTTACTGATCGCAACTCGAGGAGGAATTGCATCACGTCACCAAATTACTTAACACAGGCCACTGCTAATTATAGGCTTTCTGAGATGGGTGTACGTCAAACAGATTATTTATGTTATTCATTGAACCATAGGATTTCAGGACTGGAAAGAAACTCAGAAATGCTTCAATTACCATTTACATACTGATCATTTCCCAGTCTCTCTCAAAAATTTACCTCTGTCCTTTAGAACCACTTACCTAATACCTATTGGATATGTTCATAATAAATGAATTTATTATCACTCGCCTCCTCATCTCAACTCCATTTCTCGTATTTCCTTCATCAGCAAATCCAATCTGTCACCCAAGCCAGAAATCTTAATATCACCCTTCACTTTCTCCTATTCTCTGTCCTTCCCTGTCATACTGTCTTTACTATCTTTCCTGATACGCATACTCTTGGTGGGTCATCTTCCCATCTCCAGTCTTGCCTCCCTCCCTCTATCCATTCTCCACCTAAAACTGCCAATGTGCTCTCTGCAAAATGCAAACTCACCAGTACCATTCCCTTGCTCACAGTGTTCAGAATCTCTTCTTGGCTAAAGGGTAACCACACTCCTTAGAAGGGCATGGAACACCCTTCCTCATCTGCCTCCTGCCTATATGTCTGGCCACAGTTTCCAGACAACCTCCTTCCCAATTTGCACTCTGGCTCAATTAGCATACTAGAGGTCTTTGAAAACCTATGGTCTTTAATTTTTCATGGACTTGGTGCATACTCCTTCCGGTGGAATCTCCATGCCACCCCTTTTCCCTGGACTTACTTAGAAATGCCTCTTGGCCCTTCAGGAGTCAGCCCAAGGGACACCTCCTCTGCAGCACCTTCTTTAACTACTCCACGAGCAGATCTCAGGGACTCTCCTCTCGGCTCCCAGAGCATTTTGTGCCACTGCTGTGCTTATCAAGGGCTATTTCTCAGGGTGAGGAACCTTTAACTTAATCTCACCAGCAACTTATTTCCCTACTAAAATGAGTGGAAGGATAGCAAAGGAGGAGAAAGAGAAGGTATGTACCAGAAACCTGGTGGCTTTTCAGTCCAGATTCTTGAAGGAAAACCTTTTGCTTTCCTTTTTATTAATTCTATGCAATTATAGCAGACGATAATTTCTCGTTACTGTGCACAGGAACCAAATAATTGACCTGAAGGTGAACAAGCCCCAAGCCGGTTATGAATTACTGGGCGTCTTGCAGTCTCAGACTTACTGTAACAGTGATTAACCGAGAAAGTTTAGATAAGCAATATTTTGGATTTGAATGAATAGGAAAAAATAACGTGGAATGCCTGCTGGAAACTAGCTCTTCAGCAACTAATATTTTATAAAAATGATATAATGTAACTCTCAGCAGTTTCATGTTTTCAACAATGAGGTGAGGTAATAGCTTAATAAGAGGACAACATTTGTTTCACTTTAATGACCTCTACAAGAAAAAACATTATTTCATTAGAATTTTCTTTGATGATGTGAGCTCTCTGAGATATTTTTCCATTGTTAGTCCTGTATATACATGCAATGAAAAGAACTGCTACAAATAAGAGTAATTCTAGAGAAATAAAGCTAAATGTTAAGAAAATTTACTACATTAGAGTAGAAGTCCCAGCAAGACTAAATGAACAAGTGAAAGTCATCCTTTTTTGCTAAAGTTGAATTTGGAAGATGAAACTATATTTTGAATCATCCAAATATCATATGTTTTCGCTTAATGAAGGGTGATTCTGTTAAAACTACTGAAGCAATTTTGCTTAGTGATCTGTAAGGGCCATGCATGATATCATTGGTAATACTATCCAACGGGTTAGTGATTACAGGCGTGATTTGTCTAGTGATCAATTGTCACTTGTCAATCCAGAAAAATCAGGTGTGGCATTACAAAAGTTGCTGATTCATCATGCAAGTGTTGCTATTTATACTTTACTGAAGAAGGTAGATATAAATATTGATATTTCAATGGAAATAAAGTCAAGAAAGAATTATACAAACCAAGGAGAATCGATCCCTGATGTGAATTTCCCAATAAAAAATTACATAAATGTCAGAAAGAAAAATAGAATATAGTTCTGGGTGACGGGAACTATGAGTGGCTCACTTAAAAAGGAGCAATGTTGTCAATGACTAATAGACCCACGCTTTTGAGGGTCTTTATTGATCTACTTGGCAGATCTATTTTCCTTGTCCAGACGCTTTTTACTGAAGACATTTTCTCAATGAATGAAAAGTTTTTAAAAACCTACTGATTGCATTCAGGGAGTCTACATACAAAAGTAGAACTCGAACCCATGCACTCCCGAATTCTCAAATAAAGGTGTAAGGCCAGACACCTGTGCCACCTTCTCATTTACATAAAGTGAACTACGAAATAAAGAACAAGTATGGAAAGAAGGCAGGGTTTTCTAAAAGAGGTTGGGGTCATGTAAATCTTGTTTAAGAATCAAAAAATTAAAATTGTTTTAATTTTAAGAACTCAACACTAAAATTCATAACAAATCTTAATGGTTCCATTAGGTGTCTTGCATTACATGCAGAAAAGTCTATGTGTATCTGTATATATTCTGAAAACGATGTATATTGGAAAGAAAGGGGTATTTCTGTCTATTTCATTAGTAAAATGATTTGGTGTTCTTTTTTCAGATATATTCTTCAGTTTTTGGTTTTGCATTTTTAGGAAAGTGCTTCTTCTTAGTTTCTTAACATCTCCTGCTCTTATTTTGTTGACTTCCTTCTTCCTTATTCTGAGCAAAACATACTCATCTATTAGGGGAAGCAGCTCACTAATGAGCTTTCCTTCTGCTGCCAGGATGCACCAGAGAAGTGGATAGTGGGAATGGGAGTGTCATTTTTTGGTAATGGATAATTCATAGGAAAATCTCCAAAGCTACTGAGAGTTGTGAAGAAACGGCCTTCCTGTCTTAGAACATTTTTAGATGAATCATATGGTCCATTTTGACTTAAAGGAAACCTGAAGATTATCCAGTTCAGTCTCTTCATTTTAATAACCAGAAAACTGAGGGCTAGAAAGGGGAAGTGACTTGCCTCTAGGTTACACAGTCAGTTAGCGGGAGAGCTTGCAGAGGAACAGGGCCTGGTCAGAGAAGAATCCTCTGAATCCGTCTGTGGTTCTAGCCATCACATTCTCTTACCTGTCACCATGATGATCGTTATAAAAGGTTAGTCCTAGATGGTGAACAGAACTAACCAAACTGTGAGCCCAACAAGCACACTGGAGTTTGTCCACTACAAAGATGGAGGTCAGAACACAGCATCTGTTACTCTTCGACTCATCACCTACTGGCTTCCAGTTTTATCAAGTCTTCTTGTCCTTAAATAAGACTTAGGCATCTCTGTCCTTTAATACAAGAAATATCATCATACTTGAAATCTAGATACTAGAGCTACTGTGGGCCATGAAGAAGATATTTTTGTAGGAGACCCTTGGAAGAAAGCACATCAGGCACCCACGGTTGCAAGTCTCAGGAGGTCCCAGGACTTAGGACCATGTCTAGCATTGGTACTCCTGGATCTCTTCATAAGAAGAAAATGGCCCACTATTTTAGCTCAGAACTTCCTAACCAACTGAAATTGGTTAAGTATTTGGTGCCAGAATCTTAGGAAAACAGATCCAAAGAAAAGGGGCTTACACTGGAAATGCAGCCCTCACACTCCTTTCTGAACAAGGAATGGAAGCCGGCTAGGAGAGAGTAAATCTCAGCCAAGAAGTGGGAGTGAAAGATGTTAAACCAGCTGAATAGCTGCCCAAAAGAATTTTAAAATGGCATGGCTGCTGGCCCACAAGCGATTAAGGTCTCTCTCACAGCACAGGAGGGAAGCCAGCATTAAGCGGAAGATGAGCACAAGGCCTAAAGAAAGAAAATAAAATTTAGCCAATAGGAAATTAAAAACTGGATTTGGAGATGGTCCAGACAATACAATAGGATATGGAAAGATCCTTTTTAAAAAAGTCCACTGAGGTCTGGCAACATCGACAAGGCTGGGGAATATAGCCCATATGTGTTATGGAAAATAACTTTATTCTAGGAGATGGGAATAGGCCAGAAACAGCAGACGACGTCCCTGAGCCGAGTCTGACTACCATGCTATCCCTTGACAGAGAAGGGCAGGAAAAAAACACAGGGACCTTGATGGTCACAATCTGTTTTGAAAGCTAGCAGCCTAAGATATGCAATAAGAAATGACATAGGTAACAAATTATTTGAAATTCAACTTTCCCATAATTACCTTCTAGAAAAGAAGGCTGGCCAATGAGACATCTTTTTTTTTTTTCCAGCATGGAGATGTACTACTTTCAAAAAAATTTACTTATTTATTTATTTTAGAGACAGGGTCTCACTCTGTTGCCCACACTAGAGAGCAGTGCCATGATCATAGCTCACTGCAGCCTCAAATTCCTAGGCTCAAGCAATCCTCCTACCTCAGCCTCTCAAATAGCTGGGACCACAGGTGTGTGCTGCCATGCCTGGCTTTTTTTTTTTTTTTTTTTTTAATTTTTAGTAGAGATGAGGTCTCATTATGTTGCCCAGGCTGATCTCAAACTCCTGGGCTCAAGTGATCCTCCCACCTCGGCCAACCAGTGCTGGGATTACAAGTGTGAGCCACCACGACCAGCCTACTTAAATTATTCTGTAAAAATTACCCAGACAAGCCTCATTCCTATATTCCAAAGAAACTAAACCAACAATACTCCATTTTTGTCAACCACTACGTAGACAACAGGTATTCACCATCTACAGTCAAAGACAGCCTATTGGAAACCATTCTAAAAATCACATATATCATCCTAGTTACCCAAAAATGTGGGAGTCATCCCTGATTACTGCTCCATATCCAGTCATCACATTCTTCTGATTTTATCTTTTGGTTATATCTCCAATCTCTCCTTTCCTCTCCAACCTTATTCAAGGACACATTATCTTTCACTCAAATTCCTGCAATGGCTTCCAAACTGAGTTTTGTGCTTTCAGACACTCATTAAAGACCCCAAATTCATCTCCCACAATGACAGAATAATTTACCTACTGAAATAGTCCAATCAAATAGTTCTCTGCTTAAACCTCTTCAGTTTTCTTACATAGGTAATGGCATAAAGGCCTTTGCCACATGCTGTCTGAGCTTGTCCATCTGGCCTCTCTCCTGCATCACCTTCTTTCCCTCTCTGTTGGATCATTCCATATTTCTTACTCCTTTTTAACAGCCAAGGTTCTTGACTTATCTACGAATGCTGTGTTTACTCCATCAGTTCCCATTCATCCTCGTGTGGCTCCTGAGTACAAGATTCCACTGACACAGCACCTGACAAGGTCACCATTTTGTAAAACCCAAAGGATTCTTCTTGTCCTCTTAGTAGAGCTCTCAGTAGTATTCAATGCGGTTGACCACTCTCTCCTTGAAGAACGCTTTTCCCTTGGATTCTGCAGTACCATATCCTCCTGTGTTTCCTCTCACTCCCTGGACTCCTCCTACACGGTCTCTTTTACTTGACCCCTATATGTTGGCATTTCTCAAAGCTTAGTCCTAGACCTTCTTTTTTTCTCATTCTATGATCTCTCTTGGTGGTCTCATCCATTCTGATGGCTTCAAATGCGGTCTAGGTCTGATGACTTCCAGTTTTTATCTCCAGACTAGATTTCTGTTCTGAACATTAGAATTAACTTGATCCAATTCCCTATGGGACACACCCAGATGGATATTTCACAGGCAACTCTAATTTAATATAACCAAATCACACTCTTGATCTTTACAAAAAAATGGCTTCATTTTTTTTTTACCATGTCGGCAAATAGTGCCACCAAATACCAACTTGCTAAAGCCAGGACCTATGACCTCTCTTCAACAATTCTCCTCCATGTCCTACATCGGGTTCAACTTTATGTTCTAATCTAGCACTAGGCTCTATCTCCAAACCATTTTTTGAGTCATTCATTTCTCTCCATCATGTTGCCACTGCTCTAGCCTGAGCTACCAATATGTCTGGCTTGAGCTATTATAACAATATCCTAGAAGATATCCTGAGTTTTCTCCTGCTCCTCTAATCCCGTTGCCAAAAAGCAACCTGGAAAACAGAAACACTGTACTTAAAAATATAAATTACTGAATTAAATCAAATAGAAGACTCCACTCATTATAAAGAACACAATTATTTTCTGTACCACTAAGAAAGAAAAAAAAAAACTCTACAAATTAAACTATTTTGCACTGCTTTTTAAAAATCACTTCAACTGTAGGAAGTGCCCCAGTATTAAAGGTGGAAAAATGTGCATCTTTTTAGAAAGATGAAATATAGTGTATCACTCTCCTGCTCAGAATCTATCAGTCTATTTCAGTTATACTTAGAATAACACCCAAACTCCACATTTCTTGTGGGAAGTTGCAAATTCTGTTCCTGCCTCCCCAGTCCTACCCTTGCTAAGCCTCTCTCTCCCATCTGAGTACTAGTGAGGCCCGACCCTGCTCAGCTTTCAAGATCAGATGAGAGGTGTATTTAGGGTGGGGTGGCTGTAGACTGCCACCTCCTCCCTCAGAACCAGGCATGGCCTTTTCCACTCCCGTGAGCGCACCAAGTTCTCTGTCTCAGAGGCTTTGCCCTGAGCTCAGCTCAAACGCTGTTTCTTTGGAGAGATCCTTCAGTCAAAACAGTCTTCTCTCCTCCTCCCTCTCATTAATCCTATACAAAAAAAGTTAGCTGGGCCTGGTGGTGGGCGCCTGTAGTCCCAGCTACTCGGAGAGGCTGAGGCAGGAGAATGGCGTGAACCCGGGAGGTGGAGCTTGCAATGAGCCAAGATAGCGCCACTGCACTCCAGCCTGGGCAACAGAGCAAGACTCCGTCTAAAAAAAAAAAAATTAAATAAGTAAAGTATATAATTTCATTTTTAAATACTAAAAACTATTAAAAAAGAAATATGTCGGCCGGGTGCTGTGGCTCACGCCTGTAATCCCAGCACTTTGGGAGGCTGAGACGGGCGGATCACGAGGTCAGGAGATCGAGACCATCCTGGCTAACATGGTGAAACCCCGTCTCTACTAAAAATACAAAAAATTAGCCAGGCGCGGTGGCAGGTGCCTGTAGTCCCAGCTACTCGGGAGGCTGAGGCAGGAGAATGGTGTGAACCTGGGAGGTGGAGCTTGCAGTGAGCTGAGGTCACGCCACTGCACTCCAGCCTGGGCAACAGAGCGAGACTCCATCTCAAAAAAAAAAAAATATGTCAAATATTAACATTAATTATCACTGGTTGATAGATAAATGATTTTTTCTTTATATTTCTCAGAATTTTCTAAATTTTCTATTCTATAATGAGAGTGTCTCTCTCTCTCTCTCTCTCTTTTTTTTTTTTTTTTTTGGAGATGGTGTCTCACTACATCACCCAGGCTGGCCTGGCCTCAAACTCCTAAGCTCAAATGATCCTCCCACCTCAACCTCCCAAGTAGCTGTAACTACAGGCACCCACCACCACACCTGGCTTATGTTACTCTTAAAATCAGAAAAATCACATACTTGCAATCTACTATTTGAGGATACTTAAATAAATATTTTAATTATTTTACTTGTGTATAAATATATATTCCACCCTAACAGGAATAAACATTTGAGTGAAATACAACTGTACAAATAAAAATAAAATACATATTCATAAATATTTTTAAAATATTGAAAACTTGCAACATTTTATTTTTTCTGAATGAAAATAAAATATTGCTTTATTTTAAGATGAAGTGTTTTGCTTGAAATTATATTATGTAAGATAAAATACTACTGATAATTATTAATTAATAGTAAACACATATTTAAGTTAGGAGGTCACTGCAATTCTCAACAATTGCAATTACAAACAAGCAAATAAAACCCCAAACTCTCACAACAAAAAAAACACATAAAACCCTTTAAAATGCTTTTTAATCTAGCCAAGTTTTCTTACATACAAAGTTATATTTGTTCCATTTATAAAAGTCTGGAGACTCTGCCCAAAAGTAAAATCTTCTGAACATTAATTCAAAGATTCTATTGAATGAAAAATAAAAACACTTTGGACCTAATCCCTTCCTCAAATACAAATGGTAAACTGCCAGTGAAAAATTGTTTTTATATTATGATGGACTTTTCTACTGTATACAAATAACTTTGTATATAATTTCACTTTTTATCATGTGAAAGTAGATATTGGGTGAATATATTTGAGATTCCAAACATCTTAATTTTTGGTGCATTTTATTTCCTTTCATACATTGTTCGGTTAAAAATCATAGAGAAACAAAGTGGGGGGGGGATGGTAAAATAAAAAATTTAAATACTCCAAAATAAGGCAAATAAAATAAAGGAATGAAAAAAGAACAAAGAACAGATTAAACAATTAAAAAACAAAAAGTAAAGTATAGATTTAAGGCCCCTAAATGCCACTAATTATATTAAGTGTATATTGACTGAATACTTCAATTAAAAGACAAGGATTATAAGTCTGGATTAGAAAACAACTATATGCTGCTTACAAGAGAAAAATCTTTCAATATGTGAATATGGAAAGGTGGGAAAAGAGGAAAAAATCACGTGTAGCTATACTAATAAAAGACAAAAATAGCTCGGAGGCAAGATGCATTGGTACAGACAAAAAAAAAACATTTCAAAGAGATGAAAGGGTCACTATGCCGGGAAGATATAACAATTCTATATTTAATTATACTTTCATAAAATATATAAAATAAAAATGACAAACTAAAGAAGCAGACAAATCTCCATAATAATAACGGGAGATTATAAGATACTCCTCAGTCATTTATATAGTAAGCAGACAAAAAATCGGTAGGGATATAGATGATTTTAACAACGCAACTTACAAACTGGCCATAATTGACATATAGGTCCAGCTGCATAATATAAATTGTTTTCAAACAGACAAGGACTATTTACTAAAATTGATAATATTCTGTGCCATAACAAATTTCAAGGATTGAAGTCATTTAGAGTATATTCTCTGGCCATAGTGGTTTTAAGGTAGAAATCAGTAACAAAAAGTTAACCAGAAAATACCCAAACATCTGGATATTAAGTGAAATACTTCTAAATAATTCATTGGTCAAAGGAAAAAAATGACAATGAACTTTAGAAATATTTTATGTAAATAACAAAATATATCAAAACTTATGGATGCAGATAAAGCCATTCTTAGAAAGAAATATATACCTATAAAAACAAATATTAGAAGATTGATAATCTAATGATTTAAAGATCTACTTCAAGTAGTTAGAAATAAAGACAATTTAAACCCCAAAGTGTAAATATAAAAAATATAGAAAAAACAATAAATATAAAAGCAAAAATTAATAAAATAGAAAACAAAGAGAAAAAAATCAACAAAAGTTGTTTCTTTGAAATGACTAATAACCCTAGGAAAACTGATCAAGAGCGAAACAGAAGCACAAATTACTGAAGTTTTAAAAAAGACATCACTACATATATACAGAGAAGAGGATATTATAAATAATGTTGTGCAAATAAACATGAAATTTTACCTAAATGGATAAATTCCTTGAAAAACAAAACTTACTGAAACTGACATGAAAAGTCAAAAGCCTGAATATTATTTTATCTATTAATGAAATCTTAACTGCAATTTAAAAACCTTTATAATGCATAGGCACAAAAACAAAAGAAAACAAAAACAAACATTCCAGGCACAAATGACCTTACTGGTGAATTCTTCAAGGATTTTTTTTTTTTTTTTTTTTTTGAGACCATGATGGAGAAAACCTGAGTCCAGAAAAGAAAAGCAAAAAGTAGATATTGTCTGGGTCCCTGTATTATAGACCTGTATTATCAGCCCTCTATTACTGAAGCTTAGACTGCTATAGGGAAAACAAATTTTTATCTTGTTTTAAATCCAGTCAACATAATTCACCACATTAACAGAAGAAGGAAATAATATAATTATTTCAATAGATGCAGAAAAACCATCTGTTAAAATTCAAAACCAAGCATAATAAAGAACATTAGCAAACCAGATATATAAGGGAACTTCTTTATCTGATAAAGAATATCTATTAAGAAAAAAAAAAAAAACCTATGGCAAGCATCATATTAAATGTGTTCACTGCTGACATCAGGAAAGAGACAAGCAAGCTGTCACCACTTCTAGTCAACATTGCAGTAGAGGTCCTAGACAGTACAGTAAGACATGAAAAGGAAATAAAAGTATGCTTATCAGAAGAGAAGGAATAAAACTGACATTACTTATACAACATAATTGTATATGTAGGAGATGCAAAGAAATCTGCATATAAACTGCTAGAATTTACAAGTAGATTTAGCAAGGTCATGGATACAAGTTCAATGTACAATAAGCCAATTTAGCTCTATATACCGGTAACAAACAATTATAAGGGTAAAAAAATTTTAATACCATTCACAACCACATGCAAATATTAAAGACCTAGGAATAAGTCTTAAATAAGCTGTGCAAGACTTTATACAAAAATCTCCAACAAAACACTAAGACAAATGAAAGAAACCCTAATAGACGGGTGTGTTGTATTCACAGATTAGATGACTCAATACTGTAAAATGCCAAACCTCCCCAAATTGATCTATTGATTCAACTCAATTCCAATCAAAATCCCAGCAGTTTTGTAAAAATTGATCACCTGATTATAAAATTTATATAGAAATGCAAAGGGCTAAGAATAGCTGTGACAATCTCAAGAACAGAATTGAAGAATTTAGAATTGACAGCACAAAACATTAAAATTCATTATATCATTATAAAGCTACTGTAATTAAAACAATGTACTATTGGTACAAAGACAGATAAGCCTATTAAATAATATGAGTAATGCAGAAATGTATTCATACATATCTGACTCCATGGTTAATAAAAAAGTTTCAGATTAGTGGGAAAAAGGCACTCTTTTCTTTTTTTTTTTTTTTTTGAGACGGAGTCTCGCTCTGTCACCCAGGCTGGAGTGCAGTGGCGCAATCTCGGCTCACTGCAAGCTCCGCCTCCCGGGTTCACGCCATTCTCCTGCCTCAGCCTCTCCGAGTAGCTGGGACTACAGGCGCCCGCCACCACGCCCGGCTAATTTTTTGTATTTTTAGTAGAGACGGGGTTTCACCGTGGTCTCGATCTCCTGACCTCGTGATCCGCCCGCCTCGGCCTCCCAAAGTGCTGGGATTACAAGCATGAGCCAACGCGCCCGGCCAAAAGGCACTCTTTTCAATAAATAATGATGACCTAATTTGATGTCCATTTAGGAAATGAAGAAATCTTGACCCCTATTTCTCACCATATGCAAGAAAACTTCAGGGGCCTTACAAATCCAAATTTAAAATGTAAAAACAATAAAGCTTTTAGAAGACAACATAACAGTACCTTAATGACTTTAGGGTTTGCAAAGATTCTGGACATAAGAAATACTGATCTGAAATAAGATAATTAAAACACTGGACTTCATTAAAATGAATAACTTGAGTTCACCTTAAGTTGCCATTAAAATAGTTGTTTTGAGCACTTCAGTTTGAAGAAGTTTGTTATGCAGAATTAGGTAACAGAAACAACATCCAAAGGGCCAATAAGGGTATGACAAGTTGTTAAAAGATATATCTTCACAAGGGAAACACAAATTGAGACCATAATGAGATACCTTTACTCAGTATGGCTAAACCTTAAGAGGAATGACAATACCAATTATTGATGAAAATGTGGATTTGAGATTCTTACCCTTTGCTGGTAGCAGTGTAAACTGGTACTCTGAAAAACCAGCTATATATATGCAAGTGAAACATACATATATTCTATGACCCAGAAATTACACTTCTTAGTGATATCCAACAGAAATTAGTGATTATGCCCACGAAAAGTCATGTTCAAGAATATTCACAGGAAGTTTATTCACAACAGCCTCACATAGGAAGCAAGCCAAATGACCATCAACAGTAGAATGGATACATAATGTAGTATACAATGAAATACTATATAGCAATGAAAAGAAATGGATTACTACACATGACAAGACAGATGAAGCTTACAAATACAATGTTGAATAAAAGAAGCCAGAGACAAAGGAGTACATATTATGATTACATGTAGCTAATGTTCAAAAGCAGGTGATATGGTTTGGCTGTGTCCCCACCCAAAATCTTACCTTGAATTGTAATCCCCATAATCCCCATGTATCAAGGGCAGGACCAGGTGGAGGCAAGTGGATCATGGGAGTGGGTTCCCCAATGCTGTTCTCATGATAGTGAGTGAGTCTCATGAGATCTGATGATTTTTTAAGTATCTGGCATTTTCCCTGCTTGCGCTCACTCCATCCTGCCGCCCTGTGAAGAAGGTACCTGCTCCTCCTTTTCCTTCCACCATGGCTGTAAGTTTCCTGAGGCCTCCCCAGCAATGAACTGTGAATTAATTAAACCTCTTTCCTTTATAAATTACTCAGTCTTGGGTATTTCTTCCTAGCAGTGTGAGAACAGACTAATACACCAGGCAGAAGAATCTACAGTAATGAAGTCAGGATAGTGGTAAGTGCTATGTATGAGTAATGGATATGAGGGTGGGGAATAATCACGACGAAGTTTGAGGGAGGTTCAGGGGGCTGGTTACCAGGTATGCTCACTATAAATGCTTGTCAAGTGGTGCCTTATGATTTAGGCACTTTTCTACGTGCATTTTATTTTTATTTTATTTATTTTTATTTATTTATTTATTTTTTTGAGACAGGGTCTCGCTCTTGTTGCCCAAGCTAGAGTGCAGTGGCGCGATCTTGGCTCACTGCAACCTTCACCTTCCAGTTTCAAGTAATTCTCCTGCCTCAGCCTCCCAAGTAGCTGAGATTACAGGTGCATGCCACCACACCCGGTTAATTTTTGTATTTTTAGTAGAGACGAGTTTTACCATGTTGGTCAGGGTGGTCTCGAACTGCTGACCTCGTGATCCACCCACCTCGGCCTCCCAAAGTGCTGGGATTACAGGCGTGAGTCACTGCATCTGGCCCTCTACATGCATTTTAAACACCAACTTGAATGTTTACTGAAAAAAAGAGATAATCCACACTGCTGCATTTCCTGGTTAGAGACTCTCTTACCATTTCAAAAGCTAACTTTGCTTTTCTATTTCCCATGGGTTAGAGGTATTGTGGCATATATATTAGACTGAAATATTAAGGCACTCTGAGTAGTCATCTTGACCACCACTTCCTATCTGCTTATTGGAAGACACTCTAATACCCTATAACTTATTTTTTTCTCCAACTGCAAAATGAAGTCAAGCTACTTTAAAAAAAAATAGGAATATAAGCAAAAATAAGAAACATATGTAATTTAATATATCTTTCCTTAAAAACTCAACTCCATTTGTACATGACCCACTCTATGTCATGGGAGTTATTTGAATCCTCTGTCTTCAGTATTCTACTGTTCTTTAGTCTTGTAGAAGGTGATAGAGAATTATTATGGAATTTTTAAAAAATCATTTTCTTAGAATTATAACAGCATTGTTATATATTCAGAACAGAATGCAATCCTAATAATAATTCTAAGACATCAGGCTTTCGGATTATGAATGTTTTAAAAAATAATAGAAGACGGAAGTAAGACCTATTTCATGTTCAAAAGATAGGTCATAGTTTACTGTAAAGCATTCATAAGGAGACACTGGGTCTGGATCAGTCCAGGTCTCCAGGGCCCTCACTGGACTCACCCCCTTCCCAGAGTCTATCTGAACCACTGAGAGTGGGCTCCCAAGCCTGGTTCCTTTCCCCACTCCACATGTCCTTTCAATCGTTTAAAAATAAACAGTAAATTTTTTTTTACAGAAGGGTAAAATATAAAATGCATTTTTAAACATCTTGATTTTTTTGAACACCCAAGAGTCCTAAGAATTGTTAAAGTATTTAAATTATATCAGCCAGATGCAATGGCTCATGCCTGTAATCCTAGCACTTTGGGAGACTGACGTGGTTAGGAGTTTGAGACCAGCCTGGCCACATGGTGAAACCCTTCTCTACTAAGAAAATACAAAAGTTGGCCAGGTGTGGTGGCACATGCCTGTAATCCCAGCTACTGGGGAGGCTGAGGCAGGAGAATCTCTTGAACCCATGAGGCGGAGGCGGCAATGACCTGAGATCGCACTGCTGCACTCCAGCCTGAGTAACAGAGAGAGACTCAGCCTCCAATAAATAAATAAATAAATTACATCCCTCATTCTCATTTTCAGTAGGCCTTGAAGACAAAAAAGCAGGGTAAATGTATAGAAGATTCTCTCTTTATCATCCCAAATAAGGTCAAGAATGAATATCCTCATGACTGAAGTCAGTTTAGATTAAGTGTTTTTTTTAATCCAATAAAAGTATGCCAGCATTTACATTTCGAACTGTATCAACAAGCTCATTCAGTGAATGACCAGGAAAATGGGGAAAGTGGTTTGTTCCAAACAGTTTTCCTCATTGAGGGAGCTCATAAAGCTCAGGTTTTGTATCTGGAAAGGGCATTTATGTCATTAACAGCTTTGCAAACAGGCAGTTTATGCTGGGCATGTATCTTCCCCACTCCATGAATGGAGAAACGGGGTGGAGTTGAGAGGTGCTGCGTGAGAAAGCCATTGTGTGTGCCAGATATTTGTTCAATTATAATAAAACCTTGATATTATACATGAAAATTCAAAACTGAGTATCTGGGACATTTTAAAGCAATATTCTGAATTAGATTGAAAAGTAGTATATATTTAATGAAACACAAAACACTTTTTTTTAACAAAAGCAAGAACTATAAACACTATAAGTCACCTGTGATTCTTTATAGAAAAAGAGAACCAAAGTATATTTCTAAATTTAAAGACATTTTCTTCCTATTTCTTTCTACCAAGGGCTGGCAGTGTATAAAACAGAAAAAGTGTATGAGGAGGATTTGAATTTGTTACAGAAAAGAAATACTTCTAAAATTTTTAAAGGAAAAAAAGAAGAAAGCCCCCAAAATCCACCTTTCTATGCCTGTAGGTAAAGAATTATAGTTTACTATGATACAAGGAACAATCTCAAAAAAGTGGAGTGTTTTAGCTCCATTATAAATAAATTCCACGATGTTCAGAAAAAGTTCTTTAGATATTAAGGGAAAACCTTAACTTCATTTGCAAATTTCTTCCAATTACTCACAAAAGATAAATGTGAAATATACATTTTGTTTTACCCTGTTCTAAGTTTTTAAAATGCTCTATTACTTTGTCTTTACATAATTATATATAACCACTGGATAGTCTCGGAATTAATGTAATAGCTTTACATATTTATATCTGGGATTAAGAAAAATAAATGTCTTCTAAATTTAGATCCATGCTGTCGCTTTCTCTTTTCATATAGCTTTTCTTACATTAAAAGGTGCTGCCAGTGAGGACTGGGAGAAAGCCCTACAGACAGGCCAAACATACCAAACCCCAGATTCATCTTTTTGACACTTAGGCCTCAGAGGCAACATAAAATCAGCCAAAAAATTCTCACTTTTTTCGCTATTCTAATTTTTCTCTTTCTATATTCAAATAGGAGGCCAAGAAAGATCAGTTATAAAACCACAGAAAATAGACAGCGTACCTCTAGAAATAACAGCTCCAATGCTCAAATGCAAACAAGCATCAGTGCTGGCTGTCAGCCTACTAGCCCTTGATACAGGGAATGACTTAAAGCTGGAACTACTTTGTAGGTGAACGGAAAAGAGTCATATGAAACTCTCAGGGAAAACAAAGGGTGAAGAATTAAAGCAAATTATATACAAATGAATTACTATACTATATTCTATATGATTTAAAATAAATTTGGGGTTTAAAAATAGAGGCCAGGTGCAGTGGCTCACGCCTGTAATCTCATCACTTTGGGAGGCCGAGGTGGGTGGATTACAAGGTCAGAAGATAGAGACCATCCCGGCTAACAGAGTGAAACCCTGTCTCTACTAAAAACAAACAAAAAATATTAGCCGGGTGTGGTGGCACATGCCTGTAGTCCCAGCTATTCAGGAGGGTAAGGCAGGAGAATCGCTTGAACCCAGGAGGCGGAGGTTGCAGTAAGCCGAGATCACGCTACTGCGCTCCAGCCTGGGTGACAGAAGGAGACTCCGTCTCAAAAAAAAAAAAGATAGAATATGGTAATTCATCAATATCAGGACATGAACTTGGAAATACCATACAATTTCATTCACAAATACTTCTTTAATCTGCATGTTATATATGTTGTAAGCATTGAGAGTATAAAAATAAAATAGTTGTTAAATGTTTCCCTCCTTTTAGATGCTCACATAGTAAGGAAACCAATGACAATACAGTCATTCCTTTTCATTGGTGGAGGATACGTTCCAAAATCCCCCGTGGGTGCCTGGAACCGCAAATAGTACTGAACCATATATATACTACGTTTTTTTTTTTCCGTATAAATACATACATACATACATACCTATGATAAAGTTTAATTTATAAATTAGGCACAGTAAGAATTAGTAATAATAAAACAAGGCAATTATAACAATATACTGTAACAAAAGTTATGTGATTGTAGTCTCTCTCAAAATACTATAATATTTGTAGGCTGTGGTTGACCATGGTAACTAAAACCACATGAAGTAAAATTGCAGATAAGGAAGGACTGCTGTAACTAAGGTGCCTGGCTTGTAATAAGAACTCAGTGAATGCTATTATACATTATTCTAGCTACTGTTTTAATAAAATCATGCAATCAGATATATAATGTATCTCCAGTCCACTCATAGTGGGAGACCAAGATAGTATAAGAAGTGCTAAAATTCATACACATTCATTGAGTATGTTCTAGGGGCTACTCCACTCTCAGCGGATACTTGCCAACACACATCAACTCCATGTAGGTGCTATTATTATCCTTACTATACAGAGGGGGATCTGAAGCACTCACCAAGTTCACACAGCTTAGAAGCGCTGGAACAAGAGTTCAAGCCCATGTAGCCAAACTCACCAGCATAACTTCTTAACCATTACTACACCCAGTAGTTATGCAGGGTGTGCATTAGATAATTAAATCTTCAAAAAATAGGGAAGGCTTCACGGAAACGTACATCACATTCAGTTTGGAGTAATCTTATTAAGAATGTTTCCTAGTAGTCCAGGATGAGCTACAGACTGTCCCTTCCTCCCTTGATTCATTTGCCAAATACATATTGTGCCCCAACTAATTACAGATGGTCTCCAAATTAGGATAGTTCCACGTAGGATTTTTTGTTTGTTTGTTTGTTTGTTTTGAGACGGAGTCTTGCTCTGTCACCCAGGGTGAAATGCAATGGTGTGATCTCAGCTCACTCGCCTCCCGGGCTCATGTGATTCTCCTTCCTCAGCCTCCCAAGTAGCTGGACTATAGATGTGTGCCACCACGTCTGGGTAATTTTTTGCATTTTTAGTAGAGATGGGGTTTCACCATGTTGGCCAGGCTGGTCTCAAACTCCTGACCTCGGGTGATCTGCCTGCTTCGGCCTCCCAAAGTGCTGGGATTACAGGCGTGAGCTACCGTGCCCGGTCGATTTTTTTACTTTATGAAGGTACAAGAGCAATATGCGTTCAGTAGAAACTGTACTTTGAGTTCCCATACAACCATTCTGTTGTTCACTTTCAGTACAATAAATTACATGAGATATTCAACACTTTATTATAAAATCGGGTTTTTTTGTACTAGATGGTTTTGCATAACTATAGCCTAGTGTTTAAGTGTTCTGAGCACGTTTAGAACATGCTAGAAGCAGGCTAGGCTAAGCTATAATGTTCGGTAGGTTAGGTGTATTTGCATTTTTGACTTTCCATTTATGAGGACATAACCCTATCATAAATTGAGTAGCATCTGTATTCCCAATGGCATACAGAGCTGTAAAAAATACAGAAAACAATCCCGATTTCGCTGGCCTTAAAGTCTAGCAATGGAGTGTGACAAAGAACAATAAACAAGGTAAAGAAGTAGAATAAGGTGGTAAAGAAATAAAAAAAGCAAAAAAAAAAAAAAAGAACAGGAAGTGAATTCATTCATTCATTACAGGGTAAGTGAATCTGAGAAAGAACGGTCGGAAACCGGTTCACTAAGGAAACAGTATTTAAATAGGGACCTACAGGAGGCAAGAGGTAACAATCTTGTACTATACTTCTCATTCATATAATAAATTTCCTCATCCTAAGCTGTTTGTTGCAGCCAAAATTAAACCAATTAATACTTAACCTACTTACAGGTTTATTGTGAAGATTAAATGACAAGACAGGTGCAATGCACTTGGCATAGTGCCTAGCTTGTAATAAGAACTCAGTGAATGCTATTATACATTATTCTTGCTACTGTTTTAATAAAATCATGCAATCAGATATATAATGTATCTCCAGTCCACTCATAGTGGGAGACCAAGATAGTTGCTTAACATTCTATCGGATGTCTAAAAAGTAACTGCTTCTGGAATATGTGTATGAAACATTACAGTTTAGGTCTCAAGTACAAAAACACTGCTTACAATAACCTTTCATGATCTAAAAAGGACTCGGGTTGTTGACATCAAAGGAGTCAGATGTAGGACGCCCAGCATCCAGAGCATGAGTGGATGTCAGTATACGGTATGCAAGGTCAGCTAGCCTAGTCACAGACTTCACTTTCTGGCAGTCTTCTGCCTATTTTTTGGCTGCAAGGAAAGTGTTTACTTCTCCTTCTATGAACAGATGATTTCCATAGCTCTGGGGTTTGAAAAGGTCGGCAGTGATAAAAAAAAAAAAAAAAAAAAGGCTTAGGAAGAGCTCTCGAATTTTTTGCTACTATTATGAATTTCTTTATACAAATGTTGATATATGGAAGACAATCAAGCAATGCATGGAAAATCTGCATTTCAAGTCCAAAAGCAACTCATTCCAGAAAAATTTCCTCAGCTCTCTCCCTAATGATTTAAACATTCATTTTCACTCACTTCTGTAGAAGTACATTCACAGGAAGAGTGAGTGTGAACAGTAGCTTTTATAGCTGGAAGCCACTTTCTTTCTTTATCTAGAATGTTGTATGATCCTTTTTCTTTTTACACATGGAAGAGAGTGGATTCTGTTGTTAAAATTCTCCCTACTAAGAAATACTAAAATCATCATCTCTTAGTACAGTTTTCAGTTTCAGACCCAAAAACTCCTAAAAACCTGAAAATCTTGGGCTAAGCACACCACATGTAATATATTACTGTGTCAGAGTTCTTCAGCATCCCACTTGGCTAAATCATTTTCAAAAACATTTTCTCTTTGGTGATAAAGTTCTATATCCACGCCACAAAACCACCAACTGCCTTGGGACACTGTCCTTGGCTTTAGGCTTTCATTCTCCCCCGTTCATAGAAAATGTACCTAAAAGTGTGAAAACAAACCCCACGTCTGCTCCCAATTTGTTACTTTTTTGATTGGCAATGTTGTCTTTATTGTGTTTTCTGGTTCCCAATGAATACAAAATTAGCCTGAGAGTTGGAATCCATCTTCTCTCGGTTGTGGTATCACTACTCTCAGTACACGTCAACACACTGGCAACTTTTACCAGTTTCCATTTCAGATGAATGTGTAAGCAAGGAGTGATTTATAGTAAATACCCAAGAAGGTTATGGGGTTAGAGTCTCTATAGACGTTTAGCAATAGGACTTGATTCCTGAATACTTTGGGTATACTGTGGGAGTCAGAGTTCAGGCTAGATGTGACAAGAAGCCCCCTTCCAATCTTGCAGTGCTCAATTTTTCAATCAAATAGTAGAATCATTTTTGAAAACTAGGAGCAGAAGCTGCTGATCCCATACTCAATCCAGGGTATTATTTTGAAAAGTGAGAAATAATATCACCATCATCATCCAAGAGAAGAAAATACAGGAGTGGAATATATAATTATTAATAAAATGAAAGGTTTTCATTTTTCCTTTCCAATAAAAAAAGCTAATGCCAAAAATATGTCTGAGTTTTCAAAAAGACTTTAAGAGCAGTTTTAGGTTCCTAACAAGATTACACAGAGAGTTTTCATTTATATCCTGTCTCCCTCACACCAGCCCCCAGCATCTACCACTGCCAGTCTCCTGCACCAGACTGGTACGGTTGTTATGACTGATGAACTCTTACATCATTATCATCCAAAGTCCACAGTTTACATCAAGTGTTTACAACTCTTGGCGTTGTACTTTATCTGATTTTCTATTCTTGTCTGGGCAATAGAATTCATGTTGACAGTTGGAAGAAAGTCCTCGGCTGCCATCTCATGTGCCCTTACCTATTTATTGATGGGCTTTTATCACTTCGCCAGTAGAAGACCAGTTTGAACAGACAGGCACTTCATATGGCTTCATTTCTTCACTCAGAAAATTTTCGTATTTCTTTCACTTACAGAAGCAGAATAGCCGATTCTGACCACCCCAGTTAGCATCAAAGCAGCTTTCCACTTCTTGCTCTACCCTTCAGGTCCCCCATATTGTGCTCTACCTTTTTTTTTTTTTTCACAGAGTTTATCACACTTTTTTTTCTTTTTGAGACAGTCTTGCTCTGTCACCAG
Organism: Nomascus leucogenys; assembly: GCF_006542625.1. NCBI lineage: Eukaryota > Metazoa > Chordata > Mammalia > Primates > Hylobatidae > Nomascus > Nomascus leucogenys. Next base: position 53,516,412 of record NC_044399.1, read on the forward strand.
GCTGGAGAGCAGTGGTGTGATCTTGGCTCACTGCAACCTCCACTTCCCATGTTCAAGCAATTCACGTGCATCAGCCTCCTGAGTAGCTGGAATTACAGGTATGCACCACCACAACCAGCTAATTTTTGTATTTTTAGTAGAGACGGGGTTTCATCATGTTGGCCAAGCTGGCCTCGAACTCCTGACCTCAAGTGATCCACCTGCCTCAGCCTCCCAAAGTGCTTGGGATTACAGGTGTGAGCCACCATGCCCAGCCTTTATCACACTTTCTAACATCTTAGTTATCTATTAGTTTATTGCCTCCAAGTAAGTGGGGATCTTTCATTGTTCTTCACTGACAAGGCCCCAGTACCTAGAACAGTGGATGGCACACAGGTAGACAATAAGTATCTGTCAAATGAAGGAATGAATGAGGATGCTTTCTGAAAGACGGTACTTCCGGGAGTGATTTTGGCCATGGTTTGGAGGTCTAATTAGCCATGACTAACCAAGCTTGGCCAACACCGGAGGGAAAGGTGCCAGGTCCTATAAGCTTGCTGGTGCTCCCTCTGTGTGGCTGGGCTCCTTGGGGTCCCTGCTGGATGAACATGGCCGCTGTATCATGTGAACAGGATGGAGTGCACAGGGAGCCTAGAGATAGGGGGTGTGCCGGACTCCACGGCAGTCACACAAGCCCTTGCTCAGCCTGGGCGCACAACTGGGAGAGCACAGTTGTTCCTGGCCAAATGCAGCAAGAAAGGAGGCATGGAAAAGAGGTGACACAAAGTCAGAGACCAGGAGGTTTTTCCCCATGGGCCATGGGACAGACATGGTGACCCCTAGGAATCTGATTACTACAAGTTTCCCTAATTTTCTCCCACACATATTCTACTGATGATGAAGAGACCGAATCTCAAATCAGCTTATGAATGCAATGATTAGGATTTTTTTTTCTTTTGAGGTGTAGTTTTACTCTTGTTGCCCAGGCTGGAGTGCAATGGCGCAATCTCGGCTCATTGCAACCTCTGCCTCCTGGGTACCAGTGATTCTCCTGCCACAGCCTCCTGAGTAGCTGGGATGACAGGCGCCTGCCACCACACCCAGCTAATTTTTGTATTTTTAGTAGAGATGGGGTTTCACCATGTTGGCCAGGCTGGTCTCGAACTCCTGACCTCAGGCGATCCACCTGCCTTGGCCTCCCAAAGTGCTGGGATTACAGGCATGAGCCACCGTGCCTGGCCAGATTTTCTTTTTTTTAAGAGACAGGGTCTGGCTCTGTCACCCAGGCTGGAGTACAGTGGCGCAACCATAGCTCACTGCAGCTTTGAACTCCTGGGCTCAAGTGATCCTCCCGCCTCAGTCCCCTGAATGGCTGGGACTATAGACATGAGCCACCATGCCCAGCTAATTAAAAAAAAATTTTTTTTTTAGAGACAGGGTCTTGCTATGTTGCCCAGGCTTGATGATCAGTATTTTTCATGTGAATTAAAATTCCACAATAAAAAAGGGCAAAAATAAAAAGGCAAAAGAATTATGATTTTTTGCTAAACAAAGGATATGGTCAAATGGACCATAAAACAATGAGCTGAGTGAAAGAAAAAGTTTCCTTTGTTTTAATACACAAGATAAAAGCTCTGGCTATAGTGTGAAAGGAAGGTGGCAGGAGGAGATGAACTATAACTGAGAGAGGAAAGGGAAGTGTAGCAGAAGTCAATCAGAAGAGTCCTGTTCCCCTGCAATTTCCTGACATCTAAGTCTGGGATTTGAAAAAAATATCCTGTGTTATTATATTATATATTATATATGACACGTTACACTCTGCACTTATTTATATCCAGAAAGGGCAACTATGCTATGTTATAAACACTTAATGTATCCTACACATACCATTAGCTTCTTTATCCCCAGTTCCCCTAATGGAATGTAGGCTTCATGTAGGCAAGAATTGTATGTTTTACCCTTGGAACAGGGCCTGGAACCAGATAGGAACTCAGTAAATACTGGTTACTGAGTGAATAAATGACAAATAGCTGCCCACCCACCACCTACTTCCCACTTTACTTGAACTGTGAATTACACCATTCTTTTTCTTATATGGGAGAACCACAGTGTTTCTCCTTCCTCTCCCAGGTATGTATCCCAGAGTACCATATACAGATTGAATATCCCTTATCCAAAATGCTTAGGGCTAGAAGTATTTCAGATTTGGGATTTTTTTTTGTGGGGGGGTGGTAATTTTGGAATGTGTACATTATTTTTACCTGTTGAGCATCCCTAATCCAAAAATCTAAAATCTGAAATGCTCAATGAGCATTTCCTTTGAGCATCATATCTGCACTCACAAAGTTTTAGAATGTGGAGTGCTTTAGATTTTGGATTTTCAGATGAGGAAAACTCAACCTATACATGTAAGGGAAAGGAAGGAGACAGTGGTGCCATTTTTATTGCTATAGAAGCTGCCATGCTACACTTAAGACAATTCATATTGACAGAGTTTGCCTCTTCATTGTGGTTCATTAACTACGACCAGATGCTGACACTTCTCCAAGTCATGGGAAATCAGGGAAGGGCCCTCCTTCCTTCAGCTATGTGGGAGTTATTTAGCCCTGCTTAAAGCAGGGCAGGTCAGTCCTGGTGTCAACGCGGCTTCAGCTCCTCAAACAGAAGCTCAGAAGAAAATCAGTAAATGGTCATGAGATAAGAATGTCAGCCACTTCTCAGTGTTAATTCAAGTCCTATGTACAACTGCTCCATTGCTAAATTTCAATCACACATCAGCCTCATTGCTGAATACTGATCACATGAGCTGGCTTTGTCCTGCAGCACAGCCAGAGGTAGAATCAGGACATAGCACTACTGCCATAAGTTTCAGACTGAGTCTAACAAAGGGAAATTCGGACCAATTTAGAATATTGGATTAAGCCCATAAAAAATAAAATCCATGCAGAACTTATTCCAGAAAGAGAATAACATGCATAATAATTATGGAGATTTCTAGTTATACTACCACGTAAATACCAACATAATATTCTAACTTGCATTTCATTACTTATAAAATTGTCCAGGTTCTGGAGTCAAGGCAGTACGGACCAAGTATCACAAAGAGTATACTCAATGAGTACGGTAATTTATAAAGCATTACAAGTTTTCTAAAACCACATTTTTAAATTCAAGTCTTTGCCAAGTAAATGACCAACAAAATTAGAGTTGCAACTAAATTACAGTGATTATGCAACTCTCAGGTTGCAGAAATCTGTGTTAATAAAGTATGGAGTTAAATAATTAGTAAGTGCAAAAGACATAATAAATGTGAACATATTTATGTTTAGTATATTCTTTTGGAAAAACAGCTTTGACTAGTGAGCACTTGAGGTGACTTTTTTTTTTCTGAATATAATTTTGCATGGCACAACCATCAGTAGTTATACCACAGACTGTTTGTTAGTGAAGCAAGCCTTTACCATCCATGATTTAGAGCTAAGCACAGAAGCAAACCTGCATCTCTCTGGAGTTTAGGAATTCTGCAAATCTGTTTCATCAGTGACTCGGATGGGCTTGCACCCTATCCTTCAAGCTGAGGAATATTGTAATCTCTGCAGAAGAATGTATGCATTCATGGAGTGTCTTTTCTAAAAGCTCTGGTCTCAAAACTCCAAATATAAAATTAACATAAAACTTGAACCACTGAAGCATGGATTTCTTCTAAATCTCTCATCACCCACATTATTATGATGCTTTCTTCCATTTCCCAACTTCCTATCCCTTCCAAACCCCTCAATCTGTTTGCTCAATCCACCCTGAACTCTCTCTCCCACAATTCTAGTCAAATCTGGCGTCCATGTTTTGTCTGCTCAGCAGGAGAGTAATTTCAACAATCTTCTGCTCTTTATAAGATCAGTTTATTCCTCCCAATATAATAATTAGTTTCAGATGAACCTGGTTGCTGGCACTCGGCTTGGTTCCATTCTGGTACTAGCAAGGAGAGCAGATACTTCCTGTTGCACTATTTTTTAGAGCAAAGAATCTGGGCACTATGTTAGACCCAGAACAAAACTTTTGCAATCTACTTCTTTAAAATATAGCTGAGTTTCAATAATCTAGATTCTCAAAAGAGATCAACTGAAATTATGATTACGGGAATCTTTTCATTTTACTTTTAAAATGGTTCAGGTAAATTATTCCTCCATTTAGCAAGCTATAATAGGTCATCAAGAACACAAATCTTATGAAAATAACCAGTGCTGTATTCTTGCAAACATACAGAGGTTGTAAGTAGGAAGCCAACAGCATTATCTTAACATCTTACAATTTAATTGGCTTTTAGGAGATAATAAATACTGATAGGTAAGTAAATATACTGCCTTGGAAATAAGGATATTAGGGGAAGAATTCTAGAAGATCTGTTCACAGTGATACAGAAAAATCAAGCAAGACCTTCTTTTTTTTTTTTTTTTTTTTTTTAGATGGAGTCTTGCTCTTGTTGCCCAGGCTGGAGTGCAATGGTGCAATCTTGGCTCACGGCAGCCTCTGCCTCCTGGGTTACAGCGATTCTCCTGCCTCAGCCTCCCAGGTAGCTGGGATCACAGACACCCAACACCACACCTGGCTAATTTTTGTATATTTAGTAGAGATGAGGTTTCACCATGTTGGCCAGGCTGGTCTTAGACTCCTGGTCTCAAGTGATCCACCTGCCTCAGCCTCCAAAAGTGCTGGTGTGAGCCACCGCACTCAGCCGCAAGACATTTTTTATATACAGAATGATCAAGACGATCTACATGAAGCACGATCAAAAGAAGCAGAGTCCCAGGGGAAAGGGAAGTTGTCACAGTTTTCCTTTAGGTCTCTTACATGTCTCCTATCAGTCCCTGCACATTTCGACTCATTAATTCAGTACCAGTCGTGGAGCCATCTGTGAGTCTTTTTATCATCATAACCTTAGGTTATCCTGTTCGTAAATCCCAGCAACCCCTGAGCTATGCTTTCAGGTGTGCTTTATTTTGATGCATACATGCTTTCAGGCTCTGAATTACACAGTACCTCTTAGTGTCTTCAAGTCTTTGTATAAGTGAAAGCAATCTCCTCTCTCTTTTATCACACAACAATATGAATTCGTGTGGTTTATCTTACCTTCACACGTCCGGCCATCTGCAGAGATTGAGAAACCCTGTTGGCAGACACAGTGGAAAGAACCCTCTGTGTTTAGGCACTCCCCTTGAGGACCACAGAGCCCTGGATGTTCACATTCATTAATATCTGTAATTTAAAAGAGAGTCTTAAAAACTTGAAAAAAATCGGTTTTATTCCCATATACTATCAAACAGATGGTAAAGAAATCTATTATGACATGGCTGGACGTTTATTTAGTGGCACAACTATATTATCTGTCCATAAATCAACCACAGGACAAGCTGAGTTATGAGAGAGAAACTATTTAGGTTGAGTCAGGAAATAGCCAATGTACAATCATTTTTGACCTGCAAAAAAAGCAATTTCATAGGTTCAACCCAAAGCTACCCTTATTTTAGACATATGGGGCTTGAGGAATACTCCACAACTCTAAGAGATGTTCTTCATTGGTGAGAATGCTGTGTCCTTCTTTGTCCTCTCCCATTGCCACGCACACAGCTGTTATAGTCTGTAGTACCTTGTTATGTTCCTGCCTATTCATCCCTAGGATGTGGGCTACTTTTTTTTTGTTTAGTTTTGTTTTTTGTTTTTTTGGTTTTTTTTGAGACGGAGTCTGGCTCTGTCTCCTAGGCTGGAGTGCAGTGGTGTGATCTCCGCTCACTGCAAGCTCCGCCTCCCAGGTTCACGCCATTCTCCTGCCTCAGTGTCCTGAGTAGCTGGTACTACAGGCACCCGCCACTATGCCCGGCTAATTTTTTGTATTTTTAGTAGAGACGGGGTTTCACCTTGTTGGCCAGGATGGTCTCGATCTCCTGACCTTGTGATCCGCCCGCCTCGGCCTCCCAAAGTGCTGGGATTACAGGCGTGAGCCACCGCGTCTGGCCAGGATGTGGGATTCTTAAGGGCAAGGCTAGACATGTCTTATTTATAGTATTTGGCTCATAAATGGCACTTCACAAATGTCTGCTGAATATATAAGTGAAATAGATTCCAATCTATAACTCATTGGAAATGGGTAATAGAAATAAAATACAAGTAAAAGAAGGCCTATTTATTTATTTTAGAGACAGGGTCTCACTCTTTTGCCCAGGCTGCAGTGCAGTGCATGATCACGGCTCACTGCAGTCTCAGACTGCAGGGCACAAGTAATCCTCTCTCCTCAGCCTCTCGAGTAGCTGGCACTAAGGTACTGGCCCCATGCCTGGCTAATCTTTTAAATTTTTAGCAGAGATGGGGTCTCACTATGATGCCCAGGCTGGTCTGGAACTCCTGGCCTCAAGTGATCCTCCTGTCTTCGCCTTCCAAAGTGCAGCAATTACAGAGGTGAGCCACCATGCTTGGCCGAGAAGGCCTTTTAGACCATGAAAATTCGTATTTACATGGTTTCCGATGATGAAATCAGTGAATGAGGGCTCAGTGCAGTGCCTACCACACAATAAAGGGTCAAAAAGCAGTAACTACTATTAAGAAGACTCATGAACAAATCATGCTATACACTTGTGTTGTCGACTTTATGCTCAGCTTGTTTTCAGTGTAATTGTGCTCCCCGTGGCCAGGGTCAAGGGCTACTTCCAAACACTGATAACACATGGACTGTTTAAGTAAAAGGCTCTTTCAAACCAGTTCTAAATATATTGGCTAACAGTGCCCAAGATGACAACATAAAGCACCTAGAGAAAGGTTCACCTATTCACAATGCTTCTGATACATGCAACTGCCTAATTGTTGGTTTACTCATCTGTGTCCCTCGTTACACTGATGGCTCCTTGATAAGCGATCTCAGTTGAAAAGCTCTGAGTTCCTGACTCCTATTGGGTACACTGCAGGGTCTTATGAATGTTTGTCCACCACAAAATTTCTCAGTTACTTTCCTTCTCCACTAACTGAATGGTGACTGGTGAAGGTTCTTTTAGTTAATTGGGGGTCATAAAAATGATCACATGTCCTTAGCAGCAGCATTCAGGAGGCATAGCTCCACTAAGGTCATTTTCCTATCTTCCCCAAGTCTCGTAGGCCCTCTGTTTATCTCTTACAAAAGAGGTCTTCAGTAGAGGAACCCACATGAATACTGCAAAGCTTAGTAAGAACAGGGAAAAGGTACAGATTGTACGTTCTTCCTATTGGCTGCTACAACATGCTTAGCCACTGACCCAGTGGTCCTCAATAAAGTCATCCCTTTCCCTATAGCCAGAATCTCCTGAAGCTCTTCTTTTTGACTTGTTGATCTTACTGTGCAACAGAAATTCTGGCAATTATTGGTTTAACCATCTTCCTTTATTAATCTTGAACTCTTTACCCTTCCATCTGTCACATAATTCAGATTATTTGGCCTGCCCGTCGCTGAATAAAAATAAGAAACCCAACAGGAATTACTCATACTTTCTTAACAATGCTCCTATTCTTGTTACTGTCACTAGTTTTTAGATATTTCAAGGAAGGCCAATGAATAATTTTCTACTTATGTATTTCTCAGTATGATTTTACTCTGTGAAATTCTTTACTTCTTTTATAAAATCTCTGATATTGTCTATGTTTGTTCTCTACCTATTGGTAATATCTTAGATTGGCCGTCCTTTTTGAATTTTGACCTCCTTTTGGTCCTCAGATCCACTCTTTATTTCCAGTCTGCTGCCCAAGAATTACCTCTATCTGAGGAAGAAGGTGGCATGAAGTTCCACTGGCTTGGGGATCAAGCTCAGGACCTATATCCATCTTATTAAGCCCTAGCAGCTACCTGAGACCCCTCTTCTTATTTTATCCTGTGCCTCAGTGTGGTCCTTTAAAAACTACCTGCTTTGCAACTTTGCATAGGGAATAACGTGCACAAAGTTTTTACATCAAAAAAGTCACCGATTAACACAAATAATTGTCTAAAAAGTTTGACGACAGGAACTGAAGATGAATTCCTAGACTTTTTTTTTCCAGGAAACTGCTAAGAAAGAACAACATGAATATTTGGAACTAGGGAAACATATGCATTCAATTTGGATTGTACTTATTGAGGCATTTCTAAACTATGCTGCTAGTAACTTCGAGCTGAAAGCCAGACTGTATTTAAGTTGGGTTTCTTTCATGGGTCCGCGATTCCACAGAAATTCATAATTTGGCATGCGTAAATCAAAACATGAAACTGAACTGCATTCTGAATCTCAAATGTATCCTGCCACATTTCTAAAGAGACTATTAACATGGAATTTCCATACTGTCTGTATATCATCATTAGTTTTGTATGGGAAAGAAAATCTTAAACATGCTTCCAACTGAAAATGCCTTACTGAATATAGAAGTATTTTCAGAACATTAGGTAAGGTTTAAAGTTTATGCCTATCACACACTGTTATTCAAACATGTCCATGGTTATTAGCATTGCCATCAATTACATTTTCAGAATTTAAACAAACTCTGAAATCTACACCTCTCTACAGAATGCTGACATGATCAAGGGATTAGAGAAAAGTAGGCTACTAACTTCAGGCAGAGTGAAAGATCACAAAACTGCCTCTAGTGAAAGAGCGAAAAGGGATAATTCAAAACGAGGTGAGTATATATATGCCATCATATACAGCTTCTAACAGGAGGTGGTGAGTGATAAAACAGATTCACAGACACTATTCTTTAAACAGTACTAAGACCTACTTCAGAAATGCTTCTCATTTATTTGGATTTACATTTTTCAGACATATTAACTTATTCTGGAAAATAGGAATAAATGTGACAGAGAATGAAGTCAATTTAATAATGATTGATAGTCAATAAAACCCTGTATGTTTGGAGTAGTCACATATTTGAGAGGTGATATCAAACCACAGACACAAATTTAATATATTGAGAGAATGGAGTAGTGCAATTAATGAATCAGATAACTAAATTAGTTCCGTGTGACTGAACTCTAGAAGTTAAATTTATGCAATATGAAATCTTGGTCCATTTTTATTAAGATTTGGTTTTGCCTGTATTTGGCCAAAACAAATTGTGACGAGAAGAATTAGAAAAGAAAATATACTTTTAAGCCAAAAAGCCTATAATAAAAACAAGATTCAGGGTTTGTTTTCCTTTTTTTTTTTTCCATCTCTTGGTATTTTTATATAAATCAAGATTCATTTTGTTAAAAGGTAATAGTCCCAAAGTGGAAATATTCTCACATATATTTATAATTCAAATGTTCCTTCTCTTTTGCATTAAATCCAAGCACATTTAATTTTGCATTGGAAAAATTGAATTTCACCTTATTACATGAGGATGGCAAATAAATATATGATCTCAAATGAGGTACATGGTATATTTAAATCTTGGGATTTTTAAAATATCTGTCTTGGGTACACATCAAGTGCAGGAAGGTGTATATTTAAATCTTGGGATCAGTAAAGGAATTAATTTTTAAAAACCTTGTGGCAAAGGTCCATGTTTTTTGTATCTCTGACACATGGCTGGGTGTGACTGGTAATATAGATATATAATTCCAGTGCCACTATCTTAGAGAGTAGACACCATCTTCTCCTACAAGAAAACTGTTTTTTGGGACATGTGAGGTGAGATATAATTTACGGCAATCCAGAATTTTAAAAAAATCATACATATTCAGTAATAGTGGGTAAAAAGTAACTCCAACAATTTTTTTTATTTATTTGTGCTTTGGGATACACTACACAGTTCCATAACGGTAGATAAACAATAAGAAAAAAATAATATTTATCGGGTATCAGAAATAAACAGATATAAAGGTAAAATAAGTGTGAATTTTCAGTGGAAAATATAAACATGGGTTTACTAACACTAGTAAATAGAGGAAAGCTTGTGGGGCAAGTCAGGTATAGCTAAAAATGTTGGGATACAGAATCTAGAGAATTTAATTTTTTTAGCCATGGTGTCGAAATGACTCAGTGGGCTACCTTGTGAGAGAAATCACTTAATTTCACTTTCTTCTTTCTTTTGGCTATAAATGTAACAATAATTGGTATGGCAATGTAGGGAAGAGTAGTGGGAAAAGATCCTGGGTTCAAATCTCAACTTTACCACTCATTAGAGAGCAGCATACTCACTAACTTCTCAGAGCCTCAGTTACTCATGCACAAAATGAATACAAGAAAAGCTACCTCCGAAGTTGCTGTAAGAATTCGAAGAGATACCAAGATACCTACAGTACTCAGCACACTGAAGAAGCTCAGTTACAGCTGCTGTGATTGTTATTATTAGTACCTGTGTTGTGTTGCTGTGTTTTTATTAGTACCCTTCATGCACTGTACAGCTTGGAAGATTAAATGTGACAGCACATTGAAAAAATATTAGATCCCCTTCTTCATGATTTTGACCAAATTACTAGTGAGGCTTTTTAGGAAGAGAAAAAGCAATGGTGAGCCAGGTGCAGTGGCTCATGCCTGTAATCCCAGCACTTTTGGAGGCCGAAGCGGGTGCATCATGAGGTCAGGAGTTCAACACCAGCCTGGCCAAGATGGTGAAACCTCGTCTCCAATAAAAATACAAAAATTTGCCGGGTGTGGTGACAGGCACCTGTAATCCCAGCTACTCAGGAAGCTGAGGCAGGAGAATTGCTTGAACCTGGGAGGTGGAGGCTGCAGTGAGCCGAGATCACACCACTGCACTCCAACCTGGGTGACAAGAGCGAGACTCTGTCTCAAAAAAAAAAAAGCAATGGTGGGCACTGGATAAAAACAGAGTCAGAAAAGGACAGATAAATACCACCTATGAGACAAAATAAAATATGCCCATAAAACACGCTATAAAGATAATTTAGAACCCAGTACCAAGGTTACAGCATGGAATAAACAGTAAAGTACAGGTGACCTCAGCATGGAAGCACGCAGTGAGGACACGGCTCTGACTCGTGTGAGTTTCAGTTGACACTATGCTGGACAAAGCAACACCTTCCTGCACTTGATGTGGACCCAAGACAGGTATTTTAATATCAAAAATTGACATAGATTATTTACATATAAATCACATGGCAAAACCACAGACTATCATCTGGAAACATGGCAGAATTGAAGAATTACGTAAATAATGACTGGGGAAAAAAAGAGAGCAAGAAATACCTTGACATGTTTTATTGTCGTCTAGCTGAAATCCATCCGGACAAGTACAATCATAGGACCCCGCAGTATTAATGCAGTCTCCTCTCTGGCAAACACTCTTGTCCTCCAAGCATTCATTGATATCTAAAAACCAATTTAAAATTTTTTAAAGACTAAATAAATCACATATCGGAAAATTAGACATTTCTCTTACATGTAAACGTACACTATTTTACATCATTTATAATACATAATTTTAAATACATGACAACTTTTTATTTTTATTTTATTTTTTTTGAGACGCAGTCTTGCCCTGTCACCCGTGCTGGAGTGCAGTGGCGCTATCTCGGCTCACTGCAACCTCTGCCTCCCAGGTTCAAGTGATTCTCATGCCTCAGCCTCCTGGTAGTTGGGATTATAGGCGGCCACCACCACGCCCAACTAATTTTTGTATTTTTAGTAGAGATGGGGTTTCACCATGTTGGCCAGTCTGGTCTTGAACTCCTGACCTCAAGTGATCCGCCCACCTCAGCCTCCCAAACTGTTGAGATTACAGGCATGAGCCACCACACCTGGCCAAGAAATGGAACTTTTAAACATCAAATGAAATTAAATGGAAGAGAAAAAGTCACAATTCTGTAGCAAATAATAATTTACTTGATTATATTGTTGGTGATAATAAAGACTTAAAATATTTCAAAAATACTTATTAAGTATATCTTGAGCAACACTTGATCTATTTATACAAGCTCCTGTATTATGCATTATAGAAAAAAATTTAAAAGTTTTCAGCATGGTCTTTGCCCCCAAGAGAAATGTTTGATCAAAGAAACAAACTATATTGTATTATTAACAATAAAATAAACAAATGATATTGTATTATTAAACATAAAATATTACATTGTTTTATAAGTCCAAACCAATGTAACATAAGAATTGTCACAAAATATAATTATCTGACAAAGTAGTGGCATCAACTTTAGGGGTCATATGCATTTAGACAAAGAATACCATAAAGTTTAAAATAAAACTTTTGTGTAACAGAAGCATATTTGTAAATTTACTTATAGTAAATTTCACAGTAGGGCAGAATATGGGGGGTCGGAAGAAGAGGGACTTTTGAACAGAAGGAGAACAGCAAGATCAAAAACCTAGTTTAAGTCACTTATTCAGCAGCTGTAACAAACAGGTTTGAGGTAGCCTGGATTTTAAAAAATGTTTAAAAATGTTTTAAAAAATTCATAGCAAATGCACAACTAAAAGTAGTATACATAACCATAATAATAAGTTTTGACTGAGAATGAAAGACAATTAATGACCCCCCTTCACCGCATGAACGTGAGCAGATCTTTCTCAAGGCTGCTGATTACCATGTTTACCCCTAGTCAAAGCTCATTATTCCAAATGTACTCCATGAGCCCTCTTCTGTTGTGAACGTGAGGATTTAAGTTATTAGCAATGAAGAAAGCTAAGGAACAAAACCTTCTTTGTTTTCTCAGAATTTGGCATTTTATGGCATTTCTTGCAAATAATTATAATTGCTGCCAAAATATGAGAGATTCCAGGAAGCAGTGAATATGGAGACTGTTGCCATCTGTTCTAATACGCCCCACTGTCTGGTTCAAGTACGGTGATACCGAATTTCATTTTTCGCCTAGAATCCAATCAACCAATTAACTGGCTTCTGTACTATTCACAGGGGAAACAAAAGAGAAGTAAGAGAGTACCTTATCACTTCTTTCTATCAAATAAAAACAAGTTATTATAATGACTGTTCACCCAGAATTAAAATGCTTCCAGGTACTGACCCTAAAACAGAAAACATAGGTGATGTGAATTTGTCTCAACTGAGGCAGGTTCTCAACTTTTTCTTTAATGTGTTTTTCTAGCTTTACTAAAGTATAATGTACATAAAATAAATTCATCTACTTAAGAGTCAGCTCAATGAGTTTTGACAAATGTATACACATCCCTGTGACCACCATCCCAGTCAAGTAATAGGCATTTCCATCCCCAACACATTCCCTCTCACTCCTTTTGTGCTTTGGGGCTTCTTCCTCTCGGCATAATAGTTTTGAGATTCGCCCAAGTTGTTGTGTGTATTAGTAGTTCTCTGGTCTTTATTGCTGGGTAGAATTCCATTAGATGATTGCACCATAATTTGTTTACTCATTCACCTTTTGATAAGCATTTTGGGTTGTTTCCATTTGGGCCATTGTGAATAACCTTTCTATAAATATTTCTATAATCACAAGTCTTTGTGTCAACATATGCTTTTACCTTTTTTGAGTAAATACCCAGGAAAAGGATGCATGGGTCATGGAATTGGGTTATATTTAAGTTTTGAACAACTGTTATCTAAAGTGGCTGTAGCAATTACATTCCCACAGGAAACGTATGAGAACTCCGATTGTTCCACATTTACTCTGATAGTTCTACAACTATTTTAATGGGTGTAAAGTAGACAATCAGTTTTGTTTTGTTTTGTTTTGTTTTTGAGATGGAGTCTCGCTCTGTTGCCAGGCTGCAGTGCAGTGATGTATCTCGGCTCACTGCAACCTCCGCCTCGCGGGTTCAAGCAATTCTCCTGCCTCAGCCTCCCAAGTAGCTGGGACTACAGGTGCCTGCCACCACGCCCAACCGATTTTTGTATTTTTAGTAGAGATAGGGTTTCACCATGTTGGCCAAGATGGTCTCGATCCCTTGACCTTGTGATCCGCCTGCCTCAGCCTCCCAAAGTGCTGGGATTACAGGCATGAGCCACTGCACCCAACTGACAATCAGTTTTTACATTAACCTTTCTTTCTTTGCTTTGTAGGAAATGGAGACAATGAAGTGAGAAGAAGCATATTTGATCAGTGGCGTTAAATAAAAAACTCAATTCAAAAAAGATCATAAGAGAATCCTGGGAATATGAATCTCCACAAGAAAAAACAATTCATAACCTAGATGTTTGCCTCAGCATAATAGAAGCATGTTGTTCTGTTCATGCTGGGTTTTTTTTTTTTTTTTTTGAGACTGAGTTTTGCTCTATCACCCAGACCAGAGTACAGTGGCGTGATCTTGACTCACTGCAACTATTGCCTCCCAGATGCAAGCGATTCTCCTGCCTCAGCCTCCCCAGTAGCTGGGATTACAGGCGCCTGCCACCACGGCCAGCTAGTTTTTGCATTTTTAGTAGAGATGGGGTTTTACCATGTTGGCCAGGCTGGTCTCAAACTCCCGACCTCAAGTGATCCACCTGCCTCAGCCTCCCAAAGTGCTGGGATTACAGGCGTGAGCCACCATGCCCAGCTCTGTTCATGCTACTTTAAAGCAATTTGTTTCTCATTTATTTTCCAAAATCTAAGACAAATAATGAATGTGAGGGAAAAGAGCATTATTTTAAGTGTTTATAAATAATTGTATACATTAGAAAGCTGAGCATATGTTAGGATTAGGTTAATTTTTTTTTGCAAGGCCTTTATCTGTCTTCAAAGCAATAAAAAGGTTGAACATTAAGAGAGCACAACATGTTCGTACCACCACCTGGGGTAGTGTGAAAATACATATTTTTCCTAGAAGTAGAGTAACAGGTTTTAAGGGCAGGAACAGTGAATCACTGTCATCTTTCTACCAAGACTGAGCTTGCTGAGGTCACCAACTACTTCCAGCTTGCTAAAAATCCCATGGTTAACTTTTGGTCCTTCTGTTACCCAGCAATAACATTTGACACAATCCATCACTTCCTCCTCCTTGAAACACTTTCTTCTCTTGGATTCTAGGTTTTCTCCTTCTTCACTTGCCACTTTTTCCTCAATCTCCTTTGCTGGTTCTTACCCATTTCCTCACTTCTGAATGTTGGAGGGCCCGGGATTTCTCTCTCTTCTAGCTATACTCATTCCCAATCAATTTCATGGCTTAGAACTGACCCCTAAATTCCAAATGCATAGATCCAATTGCCTTTCAGATATCTTCCTTCGAATATTCATCTTGGGCATCAAAAATGGAAAGTGCCCACGTTGTGCCCCTCAGGTCTCCACGCAGCTGGTTCCTCGGGCATCCACACCTGCTATTCCTTTGAACTGAATGCTCCACCCATAAATGATTGTTATCATCCCAGCAAGGCCTCTACTTGCCTCTTTATTTAAAATCACCACCCTCCCTCAACACACCCCATATACCCCACTCTATTTTCTCTGTAAAATTTATTGCCATTTAACAAACTATATATTTTACTTATTAATTATATATATATATATATATATATATATTTTTTTTTTTTTTTTTTTTTTTTTTTTTGAGACAGAGTCTTGCTCTGTTGCCCAAGCTGGAGTGCAATGGCTTGATCTTGGCTCATTGCAACCTCTGCCTCCTGGATTCAAGCGATTTTTCTGCCTCAGCCTCCTGAGTAGCTGGGACTACAGGCACGTGCCACCACGCCCAGATAATTTTTTTTTTTTGTATTTTTAGTAGAGACGAGGTTTCACCATGTTGGCTAAGATGGTCTCGATCTCCTGACCTCGTGATCCACCTGCCTCGGAACTCCCAAAGTGTTGGGATTATAGGCGTGAGCCACTGCACCCAGCCATTTATTGTATTTTTTCGTTATCTCCCACGCTACAATGTAAGCTACAAAAGGGAAGGAATTTCTGTTTGGTTTATTGCCCTATGCCTAGAACAGTGCCCGGCACAAGCTCCACACTAAATAAATATTTGAACGAATACATAAGTGAATGTATGAATGACTCTGATTTGGAAAGAAATACCAGAAAGAAATACTATCCCACCTTTCTACCTTTTTAAAATTTTGTCCACAAATAAATGACCAAGAGCAAAGGGCACAGAGAGAAAGGGAAAGACACTGTAAGTAGTGAGTCATCTTCTCAGCTTTGTAAAGGACTGCAGGGAGCAACCTTAGTGAGGGATTGGGGAAACGTTAATGTAGACATGAGATTAAAGACTGTGCTTGGAGGGAACGAGTCACAGGCAGAGCCTTTGAAAGCTGAGATGCTCCAGACCCCTAAGAATGAGGACAATTGAGGTACGCTCATTATCACAGAATGATTGGCTACCAAGCATGCTGGAGTCAGTAGTGCACAGAAGCAGGCACAACACTTGGGATTCTGACTCTACGAGGAGGCCAGCAGGATGACAGGACAATAAGAAAACAAGGTCTTTGCCAGAGCTATTAGGGGAAAATTACACATGTAAACATAAAAGCCAACAAGAAAGATGGCTCTTCCTTGCACAGCTGTGAAAGGCATGTGAACAGCCACAGCTTAGTTAATTATGGCTAAATATCACTGGGGAGGGTCGAAAACATTGCTAGTTGGGAATTAGCAGGCTGAAGTACTAACATAGTTTCAAAGGGAGCTCTAAATTAGTTGGATGGACTCCAGTCCTATTTATAACCCAGTACACTAGAGAAACTAGTCCTGACTTTAAAAGAAAAGGGTCTGATTATATATTCCAAAAGAAGCTTTCTTATGGAACATAATCATATCTTATATACATTAATAATGAAGAACGAGTTTGCTAAAAGCTTTTGTTTGACTTTTCATGCAATGGATGTTTTTGGAATAAAAACCTTAAGACTTCTGTTAAGATGCTTACACATTAAAAGAGACAAAGTGAGGAACATGCCCTCTGATGAACATCAGTTACCTAAGACTTAATCAATGGTGCAGTTCCTTCTTGGCTTGGCCAGGAATCAGGAGAGAAGAGATGCTGATGGTCAGTTTATGTTTTCAGTGCCCTAGCACAGGGGTCCTCAATCCCTGGGCCATGAACTGGTATGGGTCCGTGGCCTGTTAGGAACTGGGCGGCACTGCAGGAGGTGAGCAGCAGGGAGCGAGTATTACTGCCCGAGCTCCACCTCCTGATAGATCAGCAGCTGCATTCGATTCTCATAGGAGGGCGAACCCTCTTGTGAACTGCGCATGTGAGGGATCTAGGTTGCATGCTCCTTATGAGAATCTAACTAATGCCTGATGATCTGAGGTGGGATAGTTTCATCCCAAAACCATCCCCCCAACCCCGTCCAGGGAAAAACTGTCTTCCACGAAACTGGTCCCTGGTGCCAAAAGAGTTGGGGACCACTGCCCTAGAATATATCTTATCAGTTACTTAGTTCTAGAATACATTCTTCGATAAATGGCTCCCTCCAACACAACCGACCCTCCCACCTTGGGATGCCACTACCTAGAATCATTATCATTTACCCATATATTAGAGAGTTCCCAAAACACAACTTTCTCATACATAGTCATATCTTATATTATCACTTATCTGACCTATTTCTCAATAGGGGTGTGTGTGCATATGTGTGTGTGTGTGTGTGTGTATATGTGCGCGCGCGCGTGTGTGTGTGTGTGTGTGTGTATATATATATATATAAAAAATTAGCTG
The DNA here is from genome assembly GCF_006542625.1 of Nomascus leucogenys. Taxonomy (NCBI): domain Eukaryota; kingdom Metazoa; phylum Chordata; class Mammalia; order Primates; family Hylobatidae; genus Nomascus; species Nomascus leucogenys. The sequence goes on from NC_044399.1 coordinate 53,533,937, forward strand.
GGCGCCACCACTCCCAGCTAATATTTGTATTTTTTTAGTAGAGACAGGGTTTCAGCATGTTGGCAAGGCTGGTCTCGATCTCCTGACCTCAGGTGGTCCGCCCGCCTCGGCCTCCCAAAGTGCTGGAATTAGAGGCATGAGCCACCGCATCTGGCCTCAATAGGAATATTGATTACAACTTTTCTTTGGTGTTATTAACTCTTTTAGGAACGTGATCACCTTAGGATAAAATCTTAGAAGTTGATTTACTGATTAACAGTATACACTTTAAGGCCTTTAAAACGCTGGCAAAATTGCCTTCCCGAGGGTTGGGTCATTTACACTCCCAGCAGCAGGAGGATATGGGGCTCAGCCACTTGTGAATGCTTGTGCCAAGTTCTCTGGTCAGAAATGTAGATGCTGTAAATGACAATGGATCTTTCCCAATCAACTGGACCGGTGGTGAAAAAGGATCTGGGGCTGCTGAAATGTGTGTGTCATGAAACCATTCACCAAAAGGCTCATCCACTTCTCTCAAAGGTGAGGTTCAGACCCTCCTTCAAAAACTCGGACCCTGCATGGGAGACACAACCCTGCCAACATGCATATTTCTGGTTTCACAACTGACAGGCTCTAAATGCAGCGAAGCCTCAGGTGGGCTGGGAAAAAGCTTACTACTTCGGTGGACAATGAACACAGAGAAAGGTCACAAGTGACAGACTGGTGGTAAAAGTGAAAAAGAAGCCCACTGGGAGAAGATACTCCCCTCTCCATAAGCAGGCCTGGTTCAGTCACCCAACCACTGCAGAAAGCTTCTTAGCCAAACAAGTAGTGAAAGTGGTTGACGGCTGCACGATGCTGGACATGTGGGATATCTTTCAGAAATATTTTATGCAAAAAGCCAAAAGCTGAATTGATGATTGGCTCTGAAAAACCTTCTAATTACCTGGAAAATTAAGTTGTATTTACTTATTTGGAACATTTAGAAGTTGGTTCTGCATAAATAAGGCGTTACAGTTCAGAACTATGTACCCAGGACGAACCATCTATAGCTGGTAAAGTTAAACTGATTCTTTTATGTCTTTGGCTGGCACAAGTCTAAAAGACAGCTCCAAGCAGTGCAAAGATAATCTGGACTCTACTCCCTTCTTTGAATTATTTGTGTGACCCCGGGGAAGACACTTTGCAGGGACCTAATGTCTTCACTATGAAATCAAGAGATGAGGTTCAAAGATCAAGGCTGAGATGGTGCCCAGATTTCCCTCTGATCTGGGCATTTTATGATTCTGAAATCAGGAGCAATTCTTACCTTCACAGTGGTCTCCAAGCCCAGATGCTCTGTAACCCTGGTCACACACACATTGAAAAGAGCCCTCAGTGTTCCTGCACTGCCCATGAGCACAGAGATGACGGTGCTGGCATTCATCAATGTCTATGAGCGAGAGAATACAAAGAAACTGTAGAAGTGGTGCTTCAAAAACATTTTCAATCAGTCTCAGTTGGATCAGTGTAAATTCTAGAAAGACAATGTTGATGCAAGTAATGACCGCCATGTATTGTCGCTTTTGTAATACTATCTCAGGAGACTTTTTTGCTTATCAAATATTCAGAGTATACATGAAGACATGGATATTGTTTCTTTATCAAACAATTGGCCTTATACAGTGTAGATTCTGTTCTTAAATAAGAAATGCTGTTTCCTCTCAAGAACTCTGGACACTTGTGGTTGACACAGGTGAGATCATAATATCTTCAAGTTCAGGAAGCACATACTTATTGGGAAGTGAAGTATTTCTGTGTGAAATTCAATGAAATATTTCTTTAAAAAGTCTAAGGCCAACCCTAGCAAATCCAGAATCCTCAACTATCACCTGTAGGAAGAGAACACATTTTGCAAACTTTTTCTCTAAGGGGGACATTATTACAGTTTTACTGAGAAGTCTTCTTTAGCGATTTTTTAAAAGGCAAAAATTTTTCAAAGTTAAATACAAAAATTAAGGTTATTAACATTCCACAGCATAAAGCAGCCTGATATAATGACTTTCTAATTGCTGACATCCAAGTATATAAAACCTTTAAATTAATTTACATGTTTAAATGGAAATTACCTTCTGTAGTAAAGAATTACACAGAGAGTAATAATTTTTCTTCTTAATACTAATGCCTAGCCATTGATAGCTAATGCCATAGGTTTTCAAATTTAACTGTCTTCAGTCTTGTTTTATTGACTTTCCTAACTTATGTTTAAGTCCCTGGCTTTCTGGCACTATAATGCAATTATCTAGGTAATTTTTAAAAGGTAAACTCACTTGATTGAGTGTACATTTTTTCAGACCAGGTACTTTAAGCTGAAGTTTCAGTAGTTCATGTTACTACACTCTTACCTTCACACTGGTCTTTAGCTGCTGACAGCTGGTACCCCTGCCCACAGGTGCACCTGAAGGAGCCCTCGGTATTTTTGCACTGCCCATTTATGCATAGATTCCCTTGCTGACATTCATCAATATCTGCAAACACAATAACGGCAATTTTTCTGAAAAAGAGACTACCCAGGAGGCAGTGCTCCCGGCAATGCATTCTGGGATTAGTGTTACGAAAATAATAGTACTTCTTATGTCTGGCACTACACACTTTAGTATGTATCACTCCACCCATGCTGTTGTATCAACCTCAGTATACTGATCTATAGAATAGAAATAACTAAAAATAGACAATAAATCAATAAGCTACTTATAATAATCATACTCCTCACCATCAATGTCTTGGAATACAACATGAAATATTTTAGAGTTGCAAACAGAAGGCAGAACCTGATGCAATATAATGGCTCTCAGACAGTTTGTAGACCTGTTTAGTTGCATGAAAGAAGTCAGAAGTAAAACTCAGCTAGGAATTTGAAAAACAAAACCAAAAACATAAGCAGTTATGGAAGGAAACAGATACTTCTACTTTATCTAGAAGTTGAACTATAAGGCCAAACAGTTGTATAAAGAACTGTGGCTCATTTTCAAAGTAACAAGGAAAGCCAAGAGAAATGGTAGTATTATGATGACTGCTGAATACCAAAGGAGAAAGTGAAAAGTGAGGATTTTTAAACATGCTTTGACTGAAGATAAAACCACTAACTGAGAAAGAAGATAATTCTTAATAAGTGTCCTAGAAAATGTCATGTATACGAAGTTATACAACTGAAGTAAAGGACTGGCTTCATCAATAACTTGAATACGTCTGGTAAGAGTAGAGTTTTCCAGATGTTTTTGTTTGGCCACTATATTGGTCTGACCTAAGCAGATAATTCTGTCTTGCCTTGTCAGTGCAAATACAGCCTCAGAATGTTCTGCTGAATGGCTAGCCAACTTATAAGAGTTTATGATTATTAAAACATGGTAGGTACAACCGATCTTCATCACCTACATGACAGGTTTGTTGTGAAGATTACCGAAGGGAATAGATATAAAACACATTAGCCCTATACTCACAGGAGGAGAAAGGAGCCCTAATCTAAAGGGAGTAATAAATAAAATAGGGGGATTTGTTTTTAAAAAACCATGTCCTATAGATCAATGTATGACTGTTGTTTCTTCAAATTTTCTTATTTCAAATGCATCTAAAAGTGTTTGCCAGGAAAACTCAATTAACTGTATAGGCCTTTCACTCAAGTATTATTGACAATTACCTGTTTCCCCTGAGCAAAATTTCTTTTTTTTTTTTTTTTTTTTTTTTTTTTTTGAGACAGAGTCTTGCTCTGTTGCCAAGCTGGAGTGCAGTGGCGCTATCTCGGCTAACTGCAACCTCCGTCTCCCGGTTTCAAGCGATTCTCCTGCCTCAGCCTCCTGCCCAGCTCATTTTTGTATTTTTAGTAGAGAGGGAGTTTCACCATGTTGGCCAGGATGGTCTTGATCTCTTGACCTTATGATCTGCCTGCCTCGTTCTCCCAAAGTCCCAAAGTGCTGGGATTACAGGTGTTAGCCACCACACCTGGCCGCAAAGTTTCATTTCTTAACCTCTAATGGGGCATTAACTTTTAAAATGTATCCAGATGTAAGCAAGGTATCAGGTTATCCCTTCCTGAAATAGTTGAAATTGCTACTGAAATATTGAAATAGTTTCCTGAAATAGCTCACACAAAGTATTAATGTAATTGGAGTTCAAAAATTTGTTTCTTATTTTATTTAATATTTCATAGCAATTACTTTAGTTGATTAAAAACTTTTGTTTTACCAATTGTGTTCTTGCTCTCTTTTATTTATAAATAATTCCTGGCTGCCAATATTGTCTGTCCATAGAGAAATTAAACAAGGTAACTTTCATTTTAAAGATTATTTTATACCTTTCAAACACTCTAAGTCTCTTAGCTTTAGGAATGGTTGCCAGCAAAGATCAGCCTCCGTCACTACTTTCTTTTAGCACATTCTATAAAATACTTGAGATGTCAGTTCACGAACTGAAGACCAACAATAGTTCTTGTAGCTGGCTGGATCTCACATAACATCTGACAACATTTTTAGTGCTTTGGAATCTTTTTGACTTTCTCATAGAAGACAACAAATTAAGCATTCCCATGTGAAGATGTCTGCAGCAGAGATATACCCTCCATTCCAAGGACTGTCAGGGTATGCCAGACATCTTACGTAACTGACTCATTTAGGTTGCTAAGAATGTCAGGAGTAATTCATGACAAGTAATGACACATACACTTGGAATAACTTGAGGCAACACAGTTATCTTGAACAAGGTGATCCTGGGTCTTTAAAATGACCAAAGGGAACAAAGATAGATTAATTCTAGGGATAAAAATATTTTTCTTTTCTAATGAGGGATAACATTTCTGAGCCAAAAGAAAGCTTTCTAATAAAATAGGAATGCTGGACAAATGTCTTCTTTCTTTTGTGCCAAGAATATCACACACCCCTGACATGTGAATGTACACCTGACATTATATGGTGACCAGAGCCTTTCGCCTCTGTGTTCTTCTTCCCAAAAACCCATGACCCCAGTTTAATCATGAGAAAAACATCAGATGGATCCAGAGTGGGGAAAAGCTACAGGATTCTGGCCTATACTCTTTAAGACAGATAAGATCATGAAAACTAGGGAAAGATTCATTGGGGAGACAAGACAACTAAATGCAATGTAGTATCCTGGATTGGATCCTGGAACAGAAAGAGGACGTGACTGGAAAAACTTGTGAAATCCAAATAAAGTCTAGTGTTTAGCTTTTTGTTTTTGTTTTGTTTTGTTTTGTTTTGAAAAGGCAGGGCCGGGCGTGGTGGCTGACGCTTGTAATCCCAGCACTTTGGGAGGCCCAGGTGGGCGGATCACAAGGTCAGGAGACCATCCTGGCTAACATGGTGAAACCCTATCTCTATTAAAAATACAAAAATTAGCCAGGTGTGGTGGTACGTGCCTGTAGTCCCAGCTGCCCGGGAGGCTGAGACAGAAGAATCGCTTGAACCTGGGAGGCGGAGGTTGCAGTGAGCCGAGCTCGCACCACTGCACTCCAGCCTGGGTGACAGAGCGAGACTCCATCTCAATAAATAAATAAATAAATAAATAAATAAATAAATAAATAAAGCAAGCAGTATATCAGATCCTAGCTCTGATGTATAGAAGCTGTGTAAGCTTTCTCATCTGCAAAAAAAAGGGAACAATAATGCTTCCTACTAGAGCTGATATGAGGATTGCATGAAATAATACAGGGACAGAGATCATGTGGGAAGAATGAGTTAATGCATCCCAGGCTGTAATGGGAAGATGCCATTAGAATCGGAGTAGAGGTCAAGGTTAAATGCCAAGTGGAAGTAATAGCCCTTTCTCACCCTAAGCTTTGGCATATGCTGTTTCCTCTGCCTGCCAAGTTTTACTCCCCTTTGTATTCAATACTTCAAGACCAAGTTCAAATAGCAATACCTTTGTGAAGCTTTCCCAGACGCACACAAGCAGAGTTAGCCACACCTCTTGGCTTTAACGAAACTTTGTTTATGCCTCTAATTTAGCAAACGCCACCACCACGTCATGCTCTGCCCCTGCATTAACTCATTCTCTCTACATGATCTCTGTCCCTGTATTATTTCCTGCAATCCTTCTATCAACTTTAGCAGGTACCATTATTGTTCCCTTTTATTTGCAGATGAGAAAAGCAAGGCTTAGTGAAATAAGATACCATAACTTATCCAAGCTCACACAGCTTCTACGTATCAGGACTAGCATCCGATATGCTGCCTTTTAAAAAAAAAAAACTAAATACTAGACTTTAGACATTATATATATATTATAATCTTGGATATTAGATTGCTGTTAGTTGTCTTGTCTCCCCAGCCAATCTTTCCCAGGCTCAGCTGGGATGGCAACGGCCAAGAGCAAGACAGTGGTAATGAGCCATTCATTCAACATGTGCCTACTTTGAACATCCCATTAGAGAGTCTGATCCCCTAATTTTAGGGATGACACAATGTCTGGAAACCTGAGATTATTCACCCAAGGTCATACCATGAACCACTGGAAGAGCCACATCAGGTAAGCAGTGAGGAAGAAGATGAATATGAAAGGCAGGATAATCTTGAACAAGTACTTGGGTCCAAATAAGCACAGAATCTTCACTGGGCAGTTGTGACATTGATTTGGATAGGTCAGAGAGTGCTAGCTGAAGAATGCAACTGTGACAAGTAAGTTTGGAATATAAAGGAGGAGGACAGATTACAAGAGTTTTTATCAACAAGCAGATGAAAAAATTAGGCAGATTAGGATGAAAGAAGATAAAATGGCAGGATATGAAAATAAACTAGATACAGCAATCAAAGATTAACCATGACTCCTAAGGCTTGAGATCCTCATCCACCATTCATCCAGTGTATGGGGGAAGAAATAATACCTTTCAGATGCTTCTCATATTTAATTTGGTCTGAGGAGATGCCTGGCTTAAGGAGTCAGTAGGAAACTGTGGATGTGAGCCAAAAGAGAAGGGACCAGGAGAAATGGAGGTGTGCCCATGTTAGATGTTCCACTAGGAGTGGCCAAGATCCACTGTTGCTCTGCTGTATTATGGGAGCAAGGCATCAAATCCAGATGCCTGCACGTTCCCTACTGCCAGTGGAAGAGGCCTCGATTCTTACAGGGTACCAGGGTATTCATTTACTACTTGCCTACCATAGTGAGAAATTAATTATCACCCTCGACCCTTCACTTACATCAAGACACTTAAGAAGAAAATTGTTACTTATTTCCTCTTTTCCCTTTGCTAGAACATACTTTTAGATGTAAAAGTAAGCAGAAAAGAAAAAAATCCACAGATTTGGCCATAAGAAAAAAATTTTTAAAAATCTTAAAAAGAAAAATTAGGGAAGCCTTGGAGAAATTACAACAGTGTACCACCAAAAATGTATACGTAATGTACACATATTTATTATTACTATTATTATTATTATCATTGAGACTCTATTTTGAGTCTTGCTCTGTCACTCAGGCTGGAGTGCAGTGGCATGATCTCAGTTCACTGCAACCTCTGCTTCTCAGGTTCAAGTGATTCTTGTGCCTCAGCCTCCTAAGTAGCTGGGATTACATGCGCATGCCACCAAGCCCAGCTAATTTTTGTATTTTTAGCAGAGACAGGGTTTCGCCATGTTGGCCAAGCTGGTCTTGAACTCCTGACTTCAGGTGATCTACCTGCCTTGGGCCTCCCAAAGTGCTGTGTCCGGCCACGTGTACATACATTTATATATGCATTACATATATAAAGAGTTCATATACATTGATTAAAAAAATAAAAAGCCTGATAAATGAGAAATGATATTAACGGAAATTTTAAAAACAAATATAAATGTTAAGTATAAAAAGTAAATGTTTAAAAATTAGAAGTGTTCAGAGAATTGCTAAAAGGAATGAGCATATAAAACAAATATTAAACCTTTTTAGAATTAAAATAAATATATATTTGAAATGAGAATGTTCTCCTGTAAAAATAGTAAAAAGACCATGATACAATATACGTATCAAAACATCACTGTGTGCTCCATAAATATGTACAATATGGATAATTATTACATGCCAATTAAAAAAAAACCAAATAGCAAAAAAACTCAGAACATTTTTGCCAGGTGTGGTGGCTCACACCTGTAATCCCAGCACTTTGGGAGGCTGAGGCAGGCGGATCAAAAGGTCAGGAGTTCAAGACCATCCTGGCCAATATGGTGAAACCTCGTCTCTACTAAAAATACAAAAATTAGCTGGGCATGATGGCGGGTGCCTATAGTCCCAGCTACTCAGGAGGCTGAGGCAGGAGAATTGCTTGAACCTGGGAGGCGGAGGTTGCAGTGAGCCAAGATTGCACTACTGCACTCTAGCCTGGGCAACAGAGGGAGACTCTGTCTCCAAAAAAAAAAAAAAAAAAAAAAACCTTTTACCTAATAATTCCACTTTTATGAATAAGGAAATAATTCTAAAGTTCAGACAAAAGTTTATTTTTAAAAGAGACCTAGCCAGGTGTGGTGGCTCACGCCTGTAATCTCAACAATTTGGGAGGCCGAGGTGGGCAGATCACCTGAGGTCAGGCATTCAAGACAAGCCTACCTAACATGGTGAAACCCCATCTCTACTAAAATACAAAAATTAGCTGGGCATGGTGGGAGGCACCTGTAATCCCACTACTCAGGAGGCTGAGGCAGGAGAATCGCTAGAACCCAGGAGGCGGGGGTTGCAGTGAGTCGAGATCACACCACAGCACTCCAGCCTGGGGGAGAGGGCAAGACTCCATCTCAAAAAAACACCCAAAACAAAGAAACAAAGAAACGAACAAAAATTAGTCGGGCGTGGTGGCGTGCGCCTGTAATCCCAGCTACTCAGGTGGCTGGGGCAGGAGAATCACTTGAACTTGGGAGGTGGAGGTTGCAATGAGCCAAGATCACGCCATTGCACTCTAGCCTGGGCAACAGAGGGAGACTTCAGCTCAAAAAAAAAAAAAAAAGACCTGTACCAGTTTTATTCACTAACGAGAAGTTGAAAATTTTTTGTTTGTTCAATACCTAAAGAAGAGCAAGAAAACTGTAATATGGCAATATACTAGAATATTGTGCAGCCTCTAAAAATAACGTTTGAAAAAAAGTTATGAATGGAATGTAAAACACTTATGGTAGGTATACTATTAAATGGCAAAATGCAAGATATAAAACTCTACATAGAACAACATCTTTATATACAATATCCAGGAAATATGAATATTCATTAATGAGATTATATGAGATTGTTACTTTTCTTTTTTCTCTATTTGCTAAATTCTCTAAAATGAGTGTATATTGGTTTCTTTAATATAAATTTAATTCAGAAATAATTCACATGCTATACAATTCTATTTAAAATGTACAATTCAATGGTTTTTAATATATTCACAGAGTTGTGTAACTGTGTGTATTGCTTTTATAATGAGAAAAAAAATTTAGATGAACAGATCTGTGGCTTACAGACACTCTCTAAAAATACATTGTTTCCCTTTATGTAAACAGATATGCTCTGTAATTAACCACAGCAAGCAGCCACTTTCAGCCAAGCCAACCAATATGTGCTCTAAGTTGCTCGGTCAAAATAAACACAGGTAGCAGGATTCTCTTTTCTAAGGCTAATTGCTCTTATCTATATTTAAATGAAGTTTAAATAAAAATGGGAAACTTGATCGCAGTACTTACCTTTACAGTGCTTGTGGTCCGGAGTCCGGGTATAGCCTTTGTGGCATGAACACATGTAGGAGCCTTCAAGGTTGGAACAATCACCATTTGTGCAGACGTTTGGTTCCAGGCACTCGTCCACATCTTGAAGAATGTTGCGTAATGGAAAGAACAAAAAAAGAAGAAAAAGAAAACATGGATAAAGTTAAATTTGGTTAGAAATGGAAACAGTAGACCTTCAGAAGACCAGGCAGATTCTTAAACTGTCAAATTAGCTCAAAAGAGAAAAAGCAGCTTGTTGTGAGCTAAATGGATGACGGTTCTATACTTTAACTTACCTTCTGAAAATAACTCAGAATGAAATATGCTCTATGAACAAATTCAAGAGGTAAAGATGGCTTGTTGTAGGGGGGAGGAAGGAAGAGATGGGAGATTTAGTGCAACATCTCTACAAGAAAGAATTTTCCAAAGAACCAAAGATGGGTTGAGGTCTATTTTGGAAACTGATGAATTCAATAGGATGGGAGAGTTCACAAAAGCAAAAGATATGACTCATGACCCAGAGAAATCACAGGCAAGTTTTAACAGAAAGGTGAAAAAGAGTCTAATAAAAAGCTCTAAAATGGCCGTGAATCCATATGATAAAAACCAAGTAATCTAAGGGACAAACACAAGCCTACTGGGCAGTTTGAAGGTAGGGTGCAGGCTGAAGAGGTAGATAATAATAATAATAGCACCTAATCTTTATCAAGCACTTGCTACATGTGGGCATTAAAAGCTTTACATACATCATCTCATTTAATCTGAACAAAATCCTTATGGGCCAACCATTTTATGGAGGAAGGAACTGAAGCTTAGAGAAGTTCAATAACTAGCCCAAGGCCACATAGAAAATGGTGGTTCTGAGATTTGAACCCCAGCCTATCCTTTTAACCTGACTGTAAAGTTTCTGTCACAGGCAAAATTAAATCTTGTGATAGAAACAGTTAAAGAAAGAGAGAATGTATGAGTTGATGTTTGTTTTTATTATTTGCTAACACAGCATTTATATTGAAAATAATCATCTAAAATTTACTTCATTAAAAAATATTAAGTTCCTACTTCATATTACTGTTTTTCAAAAATAAATAAATATGTAAGTTCTGTGCTCCATTTGAATGGCCCTGGGTAGGTCCACTGTATGTCTCAATGACAGACACTAGTGAGGTATCAATAAACAAAAACTTAAAGAGGAAAAACTTAAATCACAAAATGCTAAAACTACACATATAATATCACAATTAGGCTTAATCTTATAGGGGTCTATAACATAATCAAAGCATCTTAAGCCTAAGGCAGGCAAACGAGGAGGAAAAGATGCATGACAGCATCTGTTTCACTTTTCAATGCTCACTACACCACGAAAGCAGCAAAGCTTTCTACCCTCTTAAGGCAGTCACAAGCACACTGACAATACAAATCCAGAGTCTAGATTGCATGCATTTGCATTGTATTCAGACTATTCTTTCTTACAGTGGAATGCAGAAATGGAGTTGTACTAAAACATGGCAAACACTTATCTGTGAGTGTGCACACGGGTGTGTTCCCTGCACATATTGAGAAGAGCCAAGGAAATGGCACCGCCTAGGTGCTCTGCGTTGCTTTCACAAAATATCACTAATTATGGTGAACTGACTCTAGTCCACGACAACAAAAATAGCACTTCCAGACTGACTCATTAACCACCCTTTCCTTGGTTGTGGGAATCCACTTCTGTAAACACTGAAGGCAAACAACTTGAAAGAAGAAGCCAAGCATTGGAGCCAAAGTAAATAATGGGAATGAGCCTAGACACTAGGCATAGAAATTCCAGACAGCAACAGGAAAATGTCATGTTTAGTATCTGGTTTTGTTTCAAAAATGTTAACAAGCTCAGAAATGTATGGATTGCTCTCTTTAATTATTCATGCACCAGGGAAAGTGATTTATAAGGCTGTAGAATATAACAGCAAAATCAATTTCTAAGACCATACTTTCTCTAGGTAAAGTAAATTAACAGACACTGCAGATTACCATTTAGGAGATACTTATAAAACTTCTATTTTTCTAGGCTATTCATGATTAATGATGAAGCAGAATGCCTTGAAATATCTAGGGTAGCCTGATGTGTTTATTCTTTCTTACTTATTATAGACATAATTGCATGGAACCAGAATTCCGTCAAGCCAATCACCGTAGTTATAGAACAGTTTGAACTGAAAGTACATTGCCTTAATGAGACTATGCTCCTGAAAAAATAGCAAGACAGTAAAATATCACTAAAGAATCGCTACAAAGAAGGAAGGTCTTCAGAGAGCAACCACACATACAAACGCTTGGTGGATGCAAATGGTGTAAAATTAATTCAGCATTGTATTGATAGCCCAGATTTCTCTCCTAAACTGTAGAAGCACGCATCCAGCTGGTAAGTCTACTGGACATCTCCTTGATGTCCCCCAGGTACCTCTGAGTCTTTACGGCCAAAACTGACCCCTCCCCTGTCTTTTCTTTATGTTATTGTCCATACCAATATCTTGTATTACTCTCTCTCTTCTGGAGTCCTTACTTTTACTCTCCCTCTTTCCTCACATTGTTTATTGCCCAGGCATACCAATCTGCCTTTCAAATCTCTCTCAAATCACCTACTTTCATTCTTTCTCACCTGAGTTACTGCCATAGTCTTTTAATTTGTTTTTCTAAGACTTGGCTTCTCTAATCCATTATCCAGCTTGCGGACAGAATAAACTTTTTTCTAAAATACAAATCTGATAAATGGTGGTGGCTCCTCTACTTTAAAAACCTTCAATGGCTTTCAGTGTTCTTCAGTTTAGTCAAGGACACAAACTTATGGTGCCCTGGGTGGTAATGATAGCAGAAGGCTTGGCCCCCACAGTTCTAGCTTCCAACCCTTGGGAAAATCTCCCATCAATGCCATAAGAAGTGCTATGCTTTGAAAATGGTTTGTCCCTGCTAAAACTCATGTTGAGGCTTGGTTGTCAAGGTGGCAGCATAGGGAAGTCGTGCTTTTAAGAGGTGTTAGTTCGTTAAGATAGATGAATGTCTTTCTCTCGAGACTGGGTTAGTTCTTGTGGGAATGAAATGGTTCCCAAGAGAGTGGATTGTTATAAAGTGAAGTTGCCTCTGTGTTTTGCTCTCTTTGCATGCGCTTGCTTCACCTCCCACTTCTCCAGCATATTAAGATGCAGCACAAGGCTCTCACCAGAAGTGGCCATCTGATCTTGAATTTGCCAGTCTCCAGAATCACGAGCTAAATAAATAAACCTCTCTTCTTCATAAATGACCTAGTGTCAAGGTGTCCTGTTACAGCAACACAAAATGGGTTATGAAGGAAGAAGGTGATCCCTACCCACCCCACCACCCACCCCATGGTTGCCTTTTCCCTAAAGCAGAGGGAGGTGATTATGCCTCTGGTTTTCATGGTAGAGCTCAAAATTTGTCTTACTCTAAGATATGGTCTTACAGAATATTCATATTACCCAAATTCTTCCAGTCCATATACATAATGAGTTCAACAGGCCTTTGTGTTTTATCTGTTAGGAAATATAATAAAAAACAGCGTTGATAGAAAAATTGGTTCTAGCCAGGTGCGGTGGCTCTTGTCTATAATCCTAGAAACTCAGGAGGCTGAGGTGGGAGGACTGCTTGAGGACAAGAGTTTGAGACCAGTCTGGCCACCACAGCAAGCCCCTGTCTCCACACATAAACATTTTTTTTTAATTAGCTGAGTGTGGTGGTACATGCCTGTAGTCCCAGCTACTTGGGAGGCTGAGGCAGGAGGATCACTGGAGCCCAGGAGTCAGAGATTGCAGTGAGCTGTGATCATGCTGCTGCACTCCAGCCTGGACAAGACCTTGACACTTTAAAAAATAAAAAAAGAAAGAAAAGAAAAATGGATTCTAAATCTTAAATAATTTACCAATGGGCTTTTGAGATATAACAATTTGGCATTTGCCACTCAATGAATTAATTAAACCTCCCAGGGTAAGAAAATTGCCAGAGGTATCAGGTCAGACTTGGTAGGCAGATAGTTCAAAGATGCATGCATCCATCTTACTATCCTATCACCCAGTCCAAATTGATCCTTCTCATCTACAGTGCCCAGAGAGACTCTAACAATTGCATGGTTGAAAACTAGATGTGCCATGCCCACAGGATTTCCTGGTCTACTCATCTAATCACTGTATCAGGAAAGGCAGTCAGGACAGTCTAGCATGATTTATCCTTAATGAATCCTGACTGGTTCTTATAATCATCACTTCCTTTTAAAAATGTTTCATCTCATCGTTTGAATCACACATTCTACAGTTCTTTGTCAAGATTAACATGAAGCTCAGTGGTCAGTAATTCCCAGACTCCACCTTCTTTTCTTTTTTCTTTTTTTGAGACAGAGTCTCGCTCTGTCACCCAGGCTGCAGTGCAGTGGTGAGATCTTGGCTCACTGCAACTTCTGCTTCCTGGGTTCAAGCGATTCTCCTGCCTCAGCCTCCTGAGTAGCTGGGACTACAGGTGCCCACCACCATACCTGGCTAATTTTTTGTATTTTTAATAGAGACAGAGTTTCACCGTGTTAGCCAGGATGGTCTTGATCTCCTGACCTTGTGATCTGCCTGCCTCGGCCTCCCAAAGTGCTGAGATTACAGGCGTGAGCCACCGTGCCCGGCCTCCACCTTCTTTTCTTTTTGGAGGGAAATGAAAACAATACTCTCTCCGTATCCTCTGATAACTCAATTCTCCACAATTTCACAGAGATGACTCCCAGCTGGCCAGTAATCCCACCTGGCTCATTGTCTCATTGCCTTGGGGTGTAATTCATCTGGGTGAAGAACCTTTTAAAATTTAAAATTTCCCTTCCTAATGAGAGGTGACAGCGTGCTGGCAGTCGTCACAGACCTCACTCGCTCTCGGCGCCTCCTCTGCCTCGGCTCCCACTTTGGCGGCACTGGAGGAGCCCTTCAGCCCCCCGCTGCACTTTGGAAGCCCCTTTCTGGGCTGGCCAAGGCCAGAGCCGGCTCCCTCGGCTTGCAGGGAGGTGTGGAGGGAGGGGCACGAGCGGGAACCGGGGCTGTGCGCCGCGCTTGTGGGCCAGCTGGAGTTCCAGGTGGGCGTGGACTTGGCGGGCCCTGCACTCAGAGCAGCCGGCCAGCCCTGCCGGCCCCCGGCAATGAGGGACTTAGCACCCGGGCCAGCAGGTGCGGAGGGTGTACTGGGTCCCCCAGCAGTGCCAGCCCACCGGCACTGCGTTCGATTTCTCACCGGACCTTAGCTGCCTTCCTGCGAGGCAGGGCTCGGGACCTGCAGCCTGCCATGCCTGAGCCTCCCACCCCCTCCATGGGCTCCTGTGCAGCCGGAGCCTCCCCAATGAGCACCACCCGCTGCTCCACAGCACCCAGTCCCATCGACCACCCAACGGCTGAGGAGTGCGAGCGCACGGCGCGGGACTGGCAGGCAGCTCCACCTGCAGCCCTGGTGCAAGATCCACTGGGTGAAGCCAGCTGGGCTCCTGAGTCTGGTGGAGATGTGGAGAACCTTTATGTCTAGCTCAGGGATTGTAAATACACCAATCAGCACCCTGTGTCTAGCTCAGGTTCTGTGAATGCACCAATCAACACTCTGCATCTAGCTACTCTGGTGGGGCCTTGGAGAACCTTTATGTCTAGCTCAAGGATTGTAAATACACCAATCGGCACTCTGTATCTAGCTCAGGGTTTGTAAACACACCAATCAGCACCCTATGTCTAGCTAGAGGTTTGTGAGTGCACCAATCGACACTCTGTATCTAGATGCTCTGGTGGGCCTTGGAAAACCTGTGTCTAGCTCAGGGATTGTAAATACACCAGTCGGCACTCTGTGTCTAGCTTGAGGTTTGTGGATGCACCAATCGACACTCCGTATCTGGCTGCTCTGGTGGGGCCCTGGAGAACATTTATGTCGATACTCTGTACCTAACTGATCTGATGGGGATGTGGAGAACCTTTATGTCTAGCTCAGGGATGGTAAACGCACCAATCAGCGCCCTGTCAAAACAGACCACTCGGCTCTACCAATCAGCAGGACGTGGGTGGGGCCAGATAAGAGAATAAAAGCAGGCTGCCCGAGCCAGGAGTGTCAACCCGCTGGGGTCCCCTTCCACACTGTGGAAGCTTTGTTCTTTCACTCTTTGCAATAAGTCTTGCTACTGCTCACTCTTTGGGTCCACACTGCTTTTATGAGCTGTCACACTCACCGTGAAGGTCTGCAGCTTCACTCTTGAAGCCAGCGAGACCACGAGCCCACTGGGAGAAACGAACAACTCCAGATGCGCCGCCTTAAGAGCTGTAACACTCACCGCGAAGGTCTGCAGCTTCACTCCTGAGCCAGTGAGGCCACGAACCCACCAGAAGGAACAAACTCCGAACACATCTGAACATCAGAAGGAACAAACTCCGGACACGCCGCCTTTAAGAGCTGTAACACTCACCGCAAGGGTCCGCGGCTGCATTCTTGAAGTCAGTGAGACCAAGAACCCACGAATTCTGGACACACTAATATCCTGGGAACATACCAGACTGTCTCAAGCCCCTCCCTGGTGGGCATAACCCACCATGTACAGAGGGTATTCAGTGGCTGATGTCACCCGGTCATGTTCTCCTCAGCCTGTGCTCACTTACATTTCATGTAGCAGATGCTTGGAGTTGGCTAGAATTTGTCCTGGAGCAGTAATTTACCTGTATTACTTCCTGTACTTTCAATGAGATGAATATGTTAACATAGCCAATTATTTCTCTAAGGCTATCCAAACTCAATTTGTTCCTTAATCACCAATACAGGCTTCAGTGAGTCAGTACCACTTGAGATAGGGATAAAGCATCTTATTCTAGCACTATAACTACAGGAAAACACAGGATTACCCCCTACCCCAAATGTGTCATTACTCCAGTGATTCCTCAACTATTCTTCACATATAATCTTTTATACTAAAGAAGATGGGAGAATATATTTGGCAGAAAAGCAAGCATGGCAAAATGAGAGACAGATGTTGGTCCAGCCAGTGTGATGAAACCACCTCAACTGCATTTGAGGTATAGTAGATCCTCAGAATCTCACACCCCCTCTGTCAGTTCTGATGAAGTTAAAATATGGGGTAGTAGCAACAGAGCTGCTGACAAACATTTGTTACATAATCCTCAAAGAATCATCACAGCTTTGCAGAACTGGAGAAAAACCAATGAATGCTGTGCACATCCTACATAAAGAGCCAAGGATGATCTCAGAAAAATCCAATCACTAATCCCACCAAATTATTGGCTTCCTACCTCACCTTTCCAAAGGAGCATTTTATCTTTCAGCAAAACTCAACTGCCACTACATATGGTGCAGACTTGCTGTCTCAAACTCTAGAATCCCCGAGCCATTGTTACTGCTGCTTGCAAGGGATGATTCTAGCCCATGTGGCTTTCTCCTTTCTATGCTCTTTTATTTTTCTTATTGTCTTCATTATATTGTTTTGTTCTTTAGTTTTCTTATGTGTACATGAAGGGTACATGAGACATTGTACAGAACAAAACACTGGATTTAGAGATAAAAGATCAGGGGTCACATCCTAGTTCTGATATTTACTACCTATAACCTTTAGTAAGCCTAGTCTCTTGTTTGGGAATCAATTTCCACACTTGTACTACAGAGATGACTACCGTGAGGATCAAATGATGCCATCATGTCAAAACCTTCATAAACTATATAATGAGAAGGATTTTGTTATAATAATTAATGTTCCCACAAACCATGCTGCCTACTTTCAAAAGTTTTTTTTGTTGTTGTTGTTTTTATTTTATTTTTATTATACTTTAAGTTCTAGGGTACATGTGCACAACGTGCAGGTTTGTTACATATGTATACATGTGCCATGTTGGTGTGCTGCACCCATTAACTCGTCATTTACATTAGGTATATCTCCTAATGCTATCCCTCCCCCCTCCCCCTACCCCACAACAGGACCTGGTGTGTGATGTTCCCCTTCCTCTGTCCATGTGTTCTCATTGTTCAATTCCCACCTATGAGTGAGAACATGCGGTGGTTGGTTTTTTGTCCTTGCGACAGTTTGCTGAGAATGATGGCTTCCAGCTTCATCCCTGTCCCTACAAAGGACATGAACTCATCATTTTTTATGGCTGCAGAGTATTCCATGGTGTATATGTGCCACATTTTCTTAATCCAGTCTATCATTGTTGGACATTTGGGTGGGTGTTTTTATAATTGCCAATCTTCTCTGGCATATAGATACATAGACAACAGCTCAATAAATAGCTTAGTGATTGATTAGAAGCATGCTTTAGCATATAATAATTTAGGGATAAGGCTAATGTTTGCACATAAAATATGAAAAAGGTACATGTTGTACTCAGTTGCAATCTTCTATAAAACAAATACCTGCTGTACCAAGTCTTCAATTTCAGATTAGTCTATGAATATTCATATAAGCCATGAAAGTTAACACTGAATCTTCAAATCTGAAAATAAATCCTAGTGTGAAAAGAACTTCTAGAACAATGAGTTCTCCATGTTTTCTGCCCAAGTTTATTCTTCAAGTTCTCTGTGCCAAGTCTTGGTTAAGACTGTAGCTAATTAGTTGTCAAGTAGATTGAATGATACTAAATTCTTCAAATACTCAAGACCGACATTCAGAGAGTTTAAATGGGAGTCGGAAAGTCATTCTCAACTTAATCAGGGATTAAAAAAGAAAGATTACACTGACAAAATCTCAGAACTTTGTGTTACCGGGTCTTAAGTTCTATCACGTACTGAACTACAAAGCAAGACAACCCCCAAAAGGCTAGCTGCATATATCCAATAGGTGGCATATTCTGCCTTGTGAAGGTGAGCAGAGACAATAAAGTACAGGAATGGAAATAGCAGCATTATTATAGATGGCTAAACATTTGTTAGGAGTCACTAATGACCCACACAGAAGTATCATGGCTCCCAAGAAGTATATTCCAGCTAAGTAAGAACACTAAGAAGTTGGAAGGAGTCAACAGACATATCACCCTGAACGTGCCCAATCTAGCCTGACCTTGGAAGCTAAGCAGGGTGGGCCCAGTTAGTATTTGGATGGGAGATATCGAATAGGAACCACAAAATTATTTACATTCATAAAAGAATTCTCCAAAAGGCCAGGCGCGGTGGCTCACGCCTGTAATCCCAGCACTTTGGGAGTCTGAGGCAGGTGGATCACGAGATCAGGAGTTCGAGAACAGCCTGACCAACACGGTGAAACCCCGTCTCTACTGAAAATACAAAAATTAGCCTGGCATAATAGCATGCAGCTGTAATCCCAGCTACTCAGGAGACTGAGGCAGGAGAATTGCTTGAACCCGGGAGGTGGAGGTTGCAGTGAGCCGAGATCGCACCATTGCACTCCAGCCTGGGCAACAGAGGGAGACTCTGTCTCAAAAAAATAAATAAATACAATAAAATTAAAAATAAAAATAAAAATAAGAATGCTCCAATGACATAGGAAGAATTAAAAAACTATATGACATCAGCTTCAAAAAGCCAAAGAGAATATAGTTATATAGAAGAATGTGGCCCGGGCATGGTGGCTTACGCCTGTAATCCCAGCACTTTGGGAGGCTGAGGTGGGTGGATCACCTGAGGTCAGGAGTTCGAGGCTAGCCTGGCCAACATGGTGAAACCCCATCTCTACTAAACACACAAAAATTAGCCAAGCGTGCTGGCGGGCACCTGTAATCCCAGCTACTCGGGAGACTGAGGCAGGAGAATCCCTTGAACCCTGGAGGCGGATGTTGCAGTGAGCCGAGACCACGCCATTGCACTCCAGCCTGGGTGACAAGAGTGAGACACCATCTCAAAAAAAAAAATAAAAAAATGTGATACATAATTTACTTTACCAAGTACCAGTTATTACTGCATCTCTTATGTTTGAGGACAAGAGCAGGATAGAGGAGGGTAATAGTTGGGGACAAAAGGGTTGTAGCATGGACGGGGTTCTACCATGTGTCAGATGCCTACTAGGTGCTTCATATTGCTTACTTTATTCTGGCAAGAAAGCTTAAACAGCAAGTATTTCAATCCCCATTTTACAGATAATAAAACTAAGCTTCAGAGAGGTCATGTAGCCCAAACTCTGTCTAAATTCAGGGAACTAAGATCTCTACATTAGCAATATCAAATGTATCTTTAAATAATTAAATATTAGAGAGTTTCCTTGGGGGATGGCTCTCATCGGGTTTGAATCAGGCCAGCTCTCCACAAGTCAAGAAGAACCTGTTAATTGAGTACCTGACAGGCTGGCTTCCCTTAAGAAAGGACTTGGATGAAACAGCCATTTGGAACTGGCCAGAACCCAGAGTGACGAAATAGTCATTAAAGGTGGGGATCAAGTGGGCAGCAACTCCAGGCTGAATGTCAGGTCCAAGGAATACAGTGCCGAATGACGAACGTGACTCTCTAGAGAAGAATGAAATCCACGACTTGAAAGAAGAAGCTACATTAACAGAAGAGCCAACAAGAGTTGCCAAAAAGCATTAGGGATGATGTGTGTTAGGTACAGTCAGAAATGATAGATATTTGAAGTGGATAATAAACTATTGTATGACCTGAGCTAAACACTAGGGAAAAAATGTAGGTCCTCAGACAACACCTGCTAACATTTTGCCTATTTCTGCCCAAAACAATTGCTGCTCTAATTTATAAATCAAGGAGAAGCATCAATCAATAAGATCCAGCTTACATGGCATGAATACAAAGAGGCCATTAATGGTTTCACCAAGTTCATCACTTAGTCTGTGAAAGAAGCAGAAAGTGTAACTGGTATAAAATCCCTGCAGAATATAGGGGTTAAATAGCAATGCTTAATGAAAATTCAATAGAAAGAGAGTCAAATCAACGTGAAGATAGACCAGTTTAGAAAAAAACTATAAGCATAATGCCAAATTTAAGAAATGTTATATAAAACATTGTATATATTTGATTATAACAATGTAAAAACATGTGAGAGGAGAGTTGTAGAAAAAAAGATACTAAGATTTATGGAACATCGCAGCCCTGTGAGATAGACATTATCATCTCTACAGATGGCAACTAACAAATGCCAAATGTAGGATTTTTCACCAAAATGGTGTGATTACAGGAAATTTTTTATTGGCCAGGCACAGTGGCTCACGCCTGTAATCCCAGCACTTTGGGAGGCTGAGGCGGGTGGATCACGAGGTCAGGAGATCGAGACCATCCTGGCTGACATGGTGAAACCCCACCTCTACTAAAAATACAAAAAATTAGCCGGGCGTGGTGGTGGGCACCTGTAATCCCAGCTACTCGGGAGGTTGAGGCAGGAGAATGGCGTGAACATGGGAGGCGGAGGTTGCAGTGAGCCAAGATCATGCCACTGCACTCCAGCCTGGGCGACAGAGCCAGACTCTGTCTCAAAAAAAAAAAAAAAAAGTCTTTAATGTTATCACGGAGAATTTTCATTAAAAACTGCGGCAAAAAATTCATCAATATATCCTATATTATCGGAACTAAAAGGATATAATCACAGGTAACGGTTAGAGACAAAACAAATGACTAGCCAGGAAGAGCATGTAAATAACTTAGCATTTGACTATCCTGACCACCATGGGATCTCTAAAGACTCTGAATCTTTTTCTTTACTTTCCTTCACGTCATGCATCACATCTGACATCCCATATATTGTACTTGCTTATGTGTTTATTTGTAAGCACAATGTAAGCACTGGAGTGTAACTACAATGAAGGGAGAAACTTTATTTTATTCACTCTCTTTTTTTTTTTTTTTTGAGACGGAGTCTTGCTCTGTCGCCAGGCTGGAGTGCAGTGGCGCAATCTCGGCTCACTGCCACCTCCGCCTCCCAGGTTCAAGTGATTCTCCTGCCTCAGCCTCCTGGGTAGCTGGGACTATAGACAAGTGCCACCACACCCAGCTAATTTTTGTATTTTTAGTAGAGATGGGGTTTCACCATGTTGGCCAGGATGGTCTTGATCTCTTGACCTCATGATCCGCCCACCTCGGCCTCCCAAAGTGCTGGGATTACAGGCGTGAGCCACCGCACCCGGCCTATTTTAGTCACTCTCAATCCCCAGTGTCCTGGAAAAATGCCTGGCACAAGGTAGATACTCAGTATTTGTTAAATGAATGAATATATATCCAGTTATGTTAGTGATGAGCTCAACTCAAAACTAGGCTTAAGACAAGACTGCACCTTCTGAAAGGTATTTTAGAGTACCAGAAGTACAAAGCTAGGGCTGGGCAGTCATTAACATGGTCAGAGTTTAGCAGAAAAATCCAACCCACCCATTGGCTCAATGTAAGTAGAAAGGCATGCTGCAATATCTGCTTTTTGTCACAGTCAACTTCTCAACATTTGAAAGCTCCACTACTATAAAAAATTAAGATGGAAAATCTATTTCAGTATAACCTGCAAAGGCCCTCATGAGAAATTTAGAAGAGCTGCAAGTCCAATATGAACAATGGATGGAACTGCAATTAAATCTTGGGGGAGTGGCTTCATCTGTAGATTATGTAGAGCCTAAAATTTTACCCAAAGCAGAAAGATAAAGGGCACTGCCTCCATTTAACAACAGGAAATGCACGACCTCAGCAATGCAAAAACAAAACAAGGGGCTAAATGTGGGACTTTGGCTGAATTGAGAAATGCAGTGATCTAATATTTCTGCTTATGATTCTACTCATCTGGTTGACAAAAGTAAAATGAGTTTTAAATGAGGTGCTGTGCTTCTATCACTAAAGTATATATATATATATATGCACATACAGGTATAAGAATTCATTTAGTATTATTTATATTGAAGAACAATCACTTGCCAATTTGATCAGTCACATTCCACTAATAAATTCATGAGTCAGGGCTGTGTTTATACTACTATTATGAATTGTAGTTATTTAAGGTAGAGTTCAGGCTCTGCTCCTGGATTATTTATCAGGATGTGAAAATGAGAATACACATGGAACCTTGATAGGCAAGTATGAAATTTATGCCAAATGGGAAAACTGAAACCATATATATTAATACTTTCTGGCCAGCACCAGTTACAAAAACAATTGCTTATCAAATAAGCAATTAGGAACAACTAATAAATAAAAATCTTTTCTTCAAAGACTACATCTCACCACTCCATCAGCAGAGACTCTTGGGTTGGGGATGGGCCTAGGGGCTCAGGACATGGAGCTCTCCATACCAGCTACAGAGTCTGAGCTGATGCTGCTTGGTGATGAGACTAAAGCTTTAAAACTGAGAGTACTTCTGCAACCCCCATTAAAACACCTAAATGTCTTCCCAGGGCTATGAGAATGAAGACCGTCAGTTTTAACAGGACTAAGAGGGCTTTAAATTTTTCAGTGGTCTGTCCTCTCATCTTGCAGCAAATCTTCCTGTGTTCTCTGGCCTTCAGCTACACTGGCCTTCTGCTCTCTTCTTCCTCCACAAGCCTCTGGCATATGCTGTTTACTGTGCCTGAAATGTTCTCCCTCCCACCTCCTCACCAGTTGAACCTCAACTCAAGAATTTTCCTAAGGGCAGCTTGTTCTACCATATGCTCTCACAGCATCATAGAACCCTCCTTTCTAGTGCTTGTCTCAAATCTGTGAGTTTGCATTTATCTGTGAGACGTTTGAGGGCATGTCAGTCTCCCCCACCAGATAGTAAGTACCAAAAGGAAGGGGTCATACCAGTTTTTCCTCTCAATAGATCCCAGAACTTAGTACAACTCTGGAGATATACAGTAAGTTTTGCCTTTTGTTTCATATTTTAGAGACAGGGTCTCACTGTCACTCGGGCTGGAGAGCAGTGGCACAATCATAGCTCACTGAAACCTCGACCTCCCGGACTCAAGCAATCCTCCCACCTCAGCCTTCAAGAAGCTGAGATTACAGGCACACACCACGAAGCCCAGGTAAGTTTTTTAATGTTTTGTAGAGATGAGGTCTTGCTATGCTGCCCAGGCTGGTGTCAAACTCCTGGCCACAAGTGATCCTCGTGCCTCCACCTTCCAAAGTTCTGGGATTACAGGCATGAGCCACCATGCATAGCCTATAGTAAGTTCTTAAGCATTTGAGGGAGAAAGGAAAGAAGGAATGAAAAGTTTAACTCACATATTCAGAGTTCTGGTATGGAGTGGAAAAGAGTTCAAGTTTTAGGGGAAAAGATTGCATGGTAGACACAAATGAAAACCATTAAGGGGCAGAGCTAACTACAGCACAGGTAATTAGAATCAAAGCAAATTTATTACTCTGTCTTCCTCAGTGCCTAAGGCACTACCTTTGCTACTTCTGTTGAAAATTTGTGTGTGTGTGTTACCTAATTCCACTTGTCTGTGGTAGACGCTGCTTCTCTCTTTTTAAGTGTTTTGCTCTCCATCTCTCTTCCTTCCTGTAGACCTTACTATCTTATTTGGTTTTGGATATTTATCTCATTAGGAATAACAGTTTGTTTCAATCCTAATTATTTGCCCCATCTAGAATCGGACATCCTTCATGCTAAGTCATTTTCTTATTTTCTCAATGGTTAAAAGTTACTGGGAACTTTTCTTAGACTGATGTAAGATTTCATTTTTTCATTTTGAAAGAGGGCTCCATTGGCATTACACCACTCTATCAGAAAATGGGACATGCAGAAGAAACAAACCTTTGATAAGTACACTATAGTACCTACCAAGGCACTGTCCATTCCAGCCTCGGAATCCTTCTGTGCAGGGAACACACTGGTAAGATCCAGGAGAATTCACACACTGCTCATCTGGACAAGTACTTGGATTCAAACATTCATCAATATCTGAAAAATCAAAAAGCTAGGTCGTGAACATTTTATCAGAATACCAAAGCAAAATCTTACTTTGGGATGAAGTCCGGGGGGAAAGCATGTTATATCTACATTTCAGTCGGAAAAACAATAACTGGGTAAGTGAGACATTGGGTCTATACTTTTTTTTTTTTTTTTTGAGATGGAGTCTTGCTCTGTCGCCCAGGCTGGAGTGCAGTGGCGCCATCTCCGCTCACCGCACGCTCCGCCTCCCGGGTTCATGTCATCCTCCTGCCTCAGCCTCCCAAGTAGCTGGGACTACAGGCACCCACCACCACGCCCGGCTAATTTTTTGTATTTTTAGTAGAGACGGGGTTTCACCGTGTTAGCCAGGATGGTCTCGATCTCCCGACCTTGTAATCCGCCCGCCTCAGCCTCCCAAAGTGCTGGGATTACAGGCT
This sequence comes from Nomascus leucogenys, assembly GCF_006542625.1. Lineage (NCBI taxonomy): Eukaryota > Metazoa > Chordata > Mammalia > Primates > Hylobatidae > Nomascus > Nomascus leucogenys. The sequence goes on from NC_044399.1 coordinate 53,558,842, forward strand.
TGAGCCACCACGCCCAGCCGACATTGGGTCTATACTTAAATACATGGCAATAATGCATGGTCAAGCATACCTGGATTAAAATATTTGCATACATTCCAAGGAAGAACCTGGCCCCAATTCTTCAACTAGCAGGACCTGGCCTCTCCACTCTGGGAGTTGGCAGCTCCTTTAGGGCCAATTTCTGGACATGAAACCTTTCAAGTAATGGCACAGCTTTCCAGAAAGAAATACAAGGAATGGGGGTGAGTGTGAGGAAGCCATGTATCCACCCAGCTAGAGGTTCTCTCTGCAGACATTGGATGCTCTAGGGAAATTCTCACTTTGGCTTCATGGGCCCAAGAACATCCTAGGTTTGAATAATTTAAAACCTTTCATATGACAGGAATTCCCTGGAGGTGGGAAAAAAAAAAAAACATGAGGAGAGAGTGAACTCATCACCTACTTCCAAGCCTTTCCAGAAAACATGGTGATATGACCATATGGTAATATTTTCTGGTAAAAATACACCTTACTTTTCATATTCGCAGCTAACTGAAGTTGTTAATCATCATTCTTTCCAATTTGGGGAGAAAAACATCACCTAAAATATGGTTAAGTCTGTGCAGAGATAGCTACTACGACAGCTTGAGGCATTTTTAAGAATTGTCAAACAATAAAATTAGGAAAAAGATATAGGAGAGAGTTCAACAGTTTAAAATAAGTGTTAACACCATGGCTTCTAGCTGCATTTAAAATAAGTGTTTTTTCTGAGGTGGATCTTGAATTTATATGAGTGGATTTAATGTTTAAGTATCCCAGTACACAATGTATATATGACCTTTAATCACACTTAAAATATAAACAGATTTTCAGGACATAAACTACAGAAACAAAAAAAGAAAGAAATATATAATGGGTCCACTAAATATCCATGGGTATGTGATGTCTACATTCCAGTAAATACTTAAAAATTATCTCCCATTGCATATCATTAGACATGTGAAAAGACACTTAAAGTGAAAAAGCTGAAGATGATATTAACAAAATAAGCACCAGGTCAGTGTTGCAATTTTTTTTCTATCAGTAAAAATTCTTGCCAAAAGCCAATGACACATAGTGGTTTTTTTAGGTCAGATGTTCTGGGACTTCTTGTTCTACAAAAAGATGGTGCTTGCCAGTTTCATTTTCCAAATAGCATTACATTCTCCTCTGGATGGGATATTTCAAAAAAATAGAACTACAACTGCTAAATCAGAGAATGCCATTGAGACAGGCTGGCCCAATAAGTAAGGTGCAATGTTGAGCAATACAAGATAACGTCCCTGAATTTCTAGCTGCTCTCACCTCTGCTTTTCCCCTCTTCTATAAATTAGGAACTACCTGCCTTGTAATACCTTAACAGAATAAGGTAAGGATGCATGAGATAATATCTGTAAACTACAATAGACTCCTTGGAGACTGGTGCTATTTGAAAGCAACTTCGTTAGTGACAGCTGAGAAAATCTTCTGTGAGCCAGAAGCCCGGGGACGTTTGGTTCTAGTCCATGATGAAATTTGAAAACAGCCGCGTTGCTTGGCTCCTTCCTCTTTTCAAAACTCTTCATGGGGATAGAATTATATATTATTTACTCAGGAAACGCTAGTCATCTTTCTCCCAAATAATTTTCATATATTGAATATTACCAAATATTCTCCTACAAGCTTCCAATTTAAGTACATAATTTTCCAATTTCTTTTCTATTCCTTTCCATCCTATTTCTTAAGTATCTTATCTTCCCATTCTTGACCTGTGTGTAGAACTTAAGAATCAGTATTTGGGCCGGGTGCGGTAGCTCACGCCTGTAATCCCAGCACTTCGGGAGGCCGAGGCCAGCAGATCACGAGGTCAGGAGATCGAGACCATCCTGGCTAACACGGTGAAACCCTGTCTCTACTAAAAATACAAAAAAAAATTAGCCGGGTGTGGTGGCGGTCACCTGTAGTCCCAGCTACTCAGGAGGCTGAGGCAGGAGAATGGTGTGAACCCAGGAGGCGGAGCTTGCAGTGAGCTGAAATCACACCACTGCACTCCAGCCTGGGCGACAGAGCAAGACTGTCTCAATAAAAAAAAAAAAAAAAAAAAAGAAAGAAAGAAAGAAAGGGAAAAAAAAAGAATCAGTATTTGACTTCTTTGTTGGGGGTTGGAGGATACTGCTCTGCACATAAATGCTTGTCGAATAAACTTACCCCGTTTTTCTAAAGCACTCCCCGCAACTACAGAGGTACTTGAGATCTATACAAACACAAAAGGAGTCAGGGATGGGGGAGATTTAAAGAAACTATAACTTCTTGAAAACTAACAAAGTGACAGGCATCATACAAGTTATGGCAACATGAAGTTATTTTCATGAAAACCTGGAAAGTTAACTTCATGGTTCCTATTTTACAGGTGATGTACTACGTTTCAAAGGGGCAAAGTCAGTGGCTGCAGGTCAGGCAGTTACTAAGCGTGGGCGTGGTGAGCTGATCCCACGCTGAGTCTCTACATCAGAGGAGAGTTCCCTGGAAGAGCAGCATGGAGACACTTTACACCTGTACTTGTTCTGTAGCCTCGTGGCCCTCGGGGAGGGTACAAGACTCCATGCTGATCAGAGATCCAGCAACATAAGACACTCCCACTTCTCTCTAGATTGGAACCCAAGGGGCAGAGGCCAGACGCCAGCAGGAGGGGCAAGTGTAGGCTGCCAAAAAGTGTCTAATTAGCTCTCCCTCCAGGCCTGGGTCATTAGAGCGGTGAAGAAAACCAACATGCAGAAGCCAGGGGACAGCTGAGGGCTGGCTGTGCCAACCTAGTCCATCCTGCCCCACCTAACAGAGCCCAGATCTATTAGGCTCTGCTGACACCCAGGCAGGGAACCCCAAGGAACCAGCACCATGCTCCTGTGCCCTCAGAGATCCCTCGTTCCTTCACCCTCATATTTCCATGGCAGGTTTTTAGCAGAAGGTCAGTGTATTTCTTCATGAAAATAATTGCAAAAAAAGTGCCATAGTGTTTTTGTTTGTTTGTTTTGTTTTTTGGAGACAAGGTTTTTCTCTGTCACCTGGGCTGGAGTGCAGTGGCATGATCTTGGCTCACTGCAACCTCTGCCTCCCAGGTTCAAGTGATTCTTGTTCCTCAGCCTCCCAGGTAGCTGGGATTACAGGTGTGCGCCACCACATCCAGCTAATTTTTGTATTTTTAGGAGAGAGGGAGTTTCAGCATGTTGGCCAGGCTGGTCTCAAACTCCTGGCCTCAAGTGATCCACCCGCTTCAACCTCCCAAAGCACTGGGATTACAGGCGTGAAACACCGTGCCTGGCCTCACTACGGTGGTTTCAAAAAGAACCAGAGCAACTTGGACACAAACATGAACAGAAATATGAAAAGGATAATAATTGTGACCATGCTATAAATATTTTTATAACATTTTTATAATGAGAGAAAACTCATTGCTGTGGTCAATAATGAGGAAATTTTATCAAGCACAGTTGGAATCTGACCAAAGTTTGTCAGACCATGCTTCTTAGGGAGTCTGTAAGAAAGTCCCAGAACACATGTAAAAGAAAGCAGTGGAGACAAAGGAATGTAAGTAGGTGAAAAGGTCAAAAACAAAAAATCAACACTGGTTACACCTGCACCATGTTCCCAGATGAATGGTCCGGACTCTGTAATTAAGTCTGTGTTTGTACTAAATATGATGCAATTAATCATTCTATGGTGATTTCACTCCAAATACCAGAAAGGCAGATATTGAGGTGAAAAATAATGAGAGCATGAAGATGGAAAATAAGCCCAAAAGAGCCAGTGAAAGGAAGAGGCAAAGAGCCTGTGAGTCCAGGAAGCAGAAAGAGCTTGGATAGACTGGCGTCACCCATTGGAGTGTGGGAAGAAAACAAGAACCAGGCAAGGTGCCTACCAACCCTGCACATCACCGTCATGTGTGCTGAACACTCTCAGCTGACTCACCCTCACAACGGCCTCTCTGGGTCATGCGGTACCCGCTGTCACAGTACTCACACCGGAAGGCCCCCACAGTATTGACACAGTGCCCCTCCCCACAGACGTCCGGCCTCAGGCATTCGTCAACATCTACGAAGAGCAGATAGCATTGTTGAGTTTTGTGTTCCAAATATTGTTTCAAACCTCTCCCATCTCCCAGCTTAGCTCAAATATAATAACAAAGTAACTGATTTCTTTTTTTTTTTTTTTGAGACGGAGTTTCGCTCTTGTTGCCCAGGCTGGAGGCAATGGCGTGATCTCGGCTTACTGCAACCTCCACCTCCTGGGTTTAAGCAATTCTCCTGCCTCAGCCTCCCAAGTAGCTGGGATTACAGGCATGCGCCACCACGCCTGGCTAATTCTGTATTTTTAGTAGAGACGGGGTTTCTCCATGTTGGTCAGGCTGGTCTCAAACTCCCGACCTCAGGTGATCTGCCTGCCTCGGCCTCCCAAAGTGCTGGGATTACAGGTGTGAGCCACGGCGCCTGGCCAGTAACTGATGTCTACTTTCCCTTTTATTTGTTTGACACACATCAAAATCATCCAGTTTTGATTCATGCAGGGTGGTCCAAAAGTAACATTTAATGTATCTTGTCTATGCACATATATGACGCTCTTTCTTCAAAAATGTTAGGGGAAAAAAATCCATTTTTATATCACCTGGGATCTAGCAGACTGCTGTCATGATAATTGTTTAATAAAAAATTCTGAGTTGTCTGGATAAGCACTGAACTGATGACAGTCTTAGGGTATCTAAAAACTCAGATCTAAGAATTTGTAATCAGGAAGAATGCTGCCATTACCTATGCAGTTAGTACCCTCCTCACTGGCCATAAATCCTGCTGGGCAAATGCACAAGAAACTTCCCTCGGTGTTTTCACAGCGTCCCTGGGAGCAGAGGTGTTGGACCTGAGTACACTCATCAATATCTGTTAACAAAAATACATATAAAAAACATTAGTTCTGTGTAGCAAGAACTTAGTTTCCCTGTTCTGTAAAATACCATCATACTATTCCCTGGGTACCACCCAACCTTTATAACTGAGGACAACAGCAAAAGGAGACACGATCTTTCTCCTCGCATACTTGAAGGATTGTTCCTGGAAGAGAGAAGCAGCCTACTGTGTATCACTTCAAAGGCTAAAACTATAAAACCATGACACTGGTGTTTCAAAGAGGCAGATTTCAGGTCAACACAGAAGGATTCTCCTGATAACGAGAGACATGCAAGCAATGGAATTTGTTGTCAGTAGGGAGTCAGAAATGCCATGAAAGAGACTCTTCCTCTGTGCATATGGGTGGAGTTGGATTAGGTCATCTCTGTTGCCTTTCCAACTTAATATTCTAGGTTCTGAAAGTGACACTATATATAATGTATGCAATTGATAGGGAAATAGCCAAATTATGGACCAGGTGGCTGTCTCCTTTCTCCCCCATACACACACACCAAACAGCAAAATTCACATACACTAAAGTAGTATTAATTAGATATGTTCCTTTGTTGCTTCCTATTGGCCTTATAATTTAGTGCTGAATTTTCTTTTTCTTAAAAAAAAGAGAAATTAAATTTAGAGTCACATTAAAATGATTTATTTAACTCTACTGCCTATCTTTCTGAGATACTTTTTTTTTTCTTTCCAAAAGGAGCATATATGAGATCCCTAAATTTCTAAATTGACTGACACCTTCAGGCCAGCATATATGGATTTTCAATTTTAAAATCCCTTTAAAAAAATCAAGTCTTATGTACATAAATGAATGTAATTCTTTACTGCAGTATACATTAACGTTAATTTGTTTTTGCTAAATACATGTTTTTAGGTAGCTGTTTCTGTAATTCATATTTTGTTTACTTTGTCCAAAAAGCTTTTGGAAATTATTTCACCTTTATGTAAATGTATTACATTTGCGAGTTAAACAAATGTTGAACAAAGAGGTAAGAGAATTCCAGTTGTTTAGCACAACTTTTTTTGAGCTCCCTTAGCTAAAGGATAAACTTTCAAAAAATTAAACCAGTAACATTTCCCCAAAATGGTTAAGTTGGTTTAAGAAAAAAATGTTCTTAATGTGCAAATGTTTGATATTTAATAATTTAGTCAATCAAAATTGTCTCTTACCCACACATTTCCTCTGTTGTTCACTGAACTTGTAGCCCTCGTAACATATACAGGTGTATCTCACTGGTAGGTTAATGCAGTGTCCTGCTCCACAGATATCAGGGTTCACAGTACATTCATTGATTTCTTTAAAAGTAAATAAAATAATGTGAAAAAACCCACAGAAATGAACAGATTTCACTGCTACTTGCAAAGTATTACTTTGCGTTTCCTGACCAACTAGCAAATTATTGCCAGCTCTGCATTTAGAAGACAAAGGTGACCTCTGACATCAAGTATAAATTCATATGATTACTTTATAATGGATTAGTTAGTCCTATCCAAGGCCATCAATAGTTCCTAGTGAAACCATTTTTAAGATGAACTGAAGTGAGTAGAAACTCAGAAAAAGGCCATGTTGTAAGTTGTAAGAAAATCAATTATTAATAAAACAGCTTCCAAAATGGCCTATTAATGAGTTTCTATTCACTGTAGTTCATCTTAGATGATAGAGTTTGAATCACCAATAGATAAGAGATTTCTTATCTATTGATAAGAAACACATTGTAACTTTCCATTCTTTAGCAGGCCATATTTGAGTTTCAACAAATACATCCAATCTCCTCCAAAATTTACCATTAATCCCCCCAAAGACCTCCCACTTCTAAACAAAGAAAAACTTCTTGGTGTATCTTACTATTATTTGCCAATTTCAACATGAACATATTTTATTTCTAGTGGTAAAGTAGAATCTTTTCCCAAATCTTTGCTGCTAAATTCCTCCCTTACTCCGTTACTGAGCCCTGTGTAAGACTGGCTTCTTCTATATAGCCTGTACAGATTAGCCCTGTTCAAGTCCTCAGTCTACTCTCACTCTACTCACAGACATACACTACAGTGGAGGGAGGGTCTTAGGAGTCCATGGTTAGGTGGAGTCCATCAAAAAAACCCCAAGGACTCAAAGGGGGCCTTCTGAGATTAATTACTCCCTTAAGATTTTCTGTTTCCAGTGACCTTTGTAAGAAGGTATAATGGCCTAGTGAAGGTGGCATAGCTGGTGATTAGAAGCACTGGCTTGAAGACAGTGCAGGCACAAATGCTGCTGCCCTTTACAGTTCTGCAGCATTGGCCAAGTGACCTCACCATTCTACGCCTCACTTTTCTACATGTGTAAAATGGAAGTAATCAGAGTTCCAACTTCAAAGTATGAGAATGAAAGAGATACTCTAAATAATGCATGTAGCCAATGCCTGGCGTATCATATGTGCTCAAGAAAAGTTACCATTATTGTTCATATTGAAGTCATTTAAGAATATATTTAAAAACCAACACATTTATACCAATACTACCTTGGGCTATTATCTGTCATCATACAGTAAACAAGGCTCAAAAAGGAGGCTGGTATGAATGAGGCCAAGGGACCCTCCAAGGTAAAGAGTTTGATGCCTCTGAGCATGACAACCTAGGAGCACAGCTTTGTTAGAGAGGTCTGTGGTTTGAATGAGAAGAAAAGCAGGTGGGCTATTCTCGCTAACAACACACTGTCTATTCTGCAGCAAAAGGATGTGGAAAACTGTGCTTTAACAAAGATTCACTATGGAAATGACCTAAATTGGGGTTGAGGTTGCTCTCCAAAACCAAAACCACATGCTTCATTTTTCATAAAGTATTCACTGTGCTGTGACTTTAAGACTACTCATGCAAGTCATTTGAAAAAGGAAGCATATGAACTTCAGTATTTTACAAAAAGTCACCTGGATGTATGAGAAATGTATGCACACCCCATGTATTTACAAATTACTTATACCTTTTGTGAGCCTAGTTATGTTAATTCACTTTCAGGAAGATAAATTTGTTTACAGTCAAAATATTATCAAATTATAGGAAAAATAATTCAAAAGGCTAAAAACATGGGTAATTAATATGACTGCCTAAACTTAAGTGACTGGCAATAATAACACAAAACAATGAATGACACATACAGCACAGCATATAATCATTAACAAGATAGGAAAATGCTTATTTGTTAAAAAAACACAGTGAGGCACAAATTATAATACAGAATATAATCTCCATTATGCTACAATACACACAGAAAAGAAGGTTGGGGGGAAGTAGATCCAAGTTTTATGGTTTTTAGGATTAGCATTTTCTTCATTCTTTTTGGTACTTTTCAAAATTTTTATACTAAGCATGTCTTGGCACTTTCATAATCCGAAAAGTCTTCCTTAAAAATATAACTTGCATGTACCTAAAATCTGAAGGTAAAGGGTAATCTTCACCAGGTTATACTCATAGACTTTCAGGTAAGAATTCTCTTCTGTTTATAGGAATTTTTTAGTGAAACAGCATGAGATGCACACGACTCAATATTATGCGTAGAAGCTTCCTTTGCAAGTTATTGGTGTTTAGATTTCTTGGGTTTTTTCCCGGGTGGTTATTGACCTATCTTTATACTCATCTCTGACATTTTCATAATGCAGAAAGACATGTTGACCATATTTGCAAAAAAAAAAAAAAAAATAGAAAGTGAATTAATATACTCAGGGCAAGCATTCAGAACAAATTAAGAGGCTACAAATCTGGGGTTTTCACGAAAAGCTTGATGAGGAGTCACTAACCCACTCCCACAATACCAATTTGGTGATTACCAAATATTTGTCATTTGGAAGGGACAGCCTTAGAATGGAACTTCTTTATATGTGTGAACAAGTCTTCAAAAATATGTGATGCTTAATTAAAATGTGATATATTCCTATGCCACAAATTGTCAACATAGCTAAAGTGTTTCTTCTCAAGTCAGCTCTGAGGTAGGAGAAATAGTGAAGAATTACAACTCTTTAGTCTTAGGAATAAAACGAGTAATAATGGCCTTTCCTGCCAATCCAATATCTTAGATAGAAGCTAGGAGGTTGGAATTTGATAAAAAATGTTTGCTGATTTTTAGTTGATTACCTCATACATAAGTATAAAGAGACGTGGCTTGCAAACGCTGAACCTGTCAGGATCACGTTACATGTAAGAAAATGTTAGGCTGACACCACTAGAGGGTACTAAGAGATACATCAAAGGAAAGACGGACACTTTCTGAAACATACTTGATTTCTACTTTGTCCCATTTTTACACAAGTGATTAATTAATATAACTGTCATTAGTTTGACCTCAGAGATCCCTTCCATCCTTTGCCAGGCAGGATTCCACTCTTTTTTTTTTTTTGAGACAGAGTCTTGCTCTGTAGCCCAGGCTCGAGTGCAGTGGTGCAATCTTGGCTCAGTGCAAGCTCTGCCTCCCGGGTTCACGTCATTCTCCTGCCTCAGCCTCCCGAGTAGCTGGGACTACAGGCGCCCACCACCACGCCTGGCTAATTTTTTTGTATTTTTAGTAGAGACGGGGTTTCACCGTGTTAACCAGGATGGTCTTCATCTCCTGACCTCATGATCCACCCACATCGGCCTCCCAAAGTGCTGGGATTACAGGCGTGAGCCAAGGATTCCACTCTTGTAGGCAGACAGAAAACAACCATCACACCTTCAAAACACCCCTGTCTGCTTTCTATTCACTACTTATCAAAAAGTTGAACATCAGAGGCTGTGTGCAGTGGCACATGTCTGTAATCCCAGTGCTTTGTGAGGCTGAGGAGGGAGGATCACTTGAGGTGAGGTCAGGAGTTTGAGACCAGCCACGACAACATGGTGAAACCGTCTTTACTAAAAATACAAAAAACTAGCCAGGTGTGGTGGCAGGCGCCTGTAGTCCCAGCTATTCAGGAGGCTGAGGCAGGAGAATCGCTTGAACCCTGAGTGACAGGGCGAGACTCTGCCTCAAAAAAGAAAAAAAAAAATTGAATATCCGGTAAAAAAATAAATTACTGGTACTTACACTTTAAAACATATAAAACAGGTCTCCCCCACATCTCCCCTGTGTTTTCTCTCCTTTTCTAATAGGTTTTCATTCCTGAGCACATAGACAGTACACAAGTCCTGAGAATGTTGTCTTAAAGAACAGGAAAAGTTTTCTGCATTTTCTATTTTTTAGGGCAAAGACAAGATGCTTTATATTTTTCCTAAGTGGTCACTCATACATCGGCATGCAAACCTTTTCCCACTGAGTAGATCAGTTCATGTAGAAGAATATGATTCTTTGAGCAAACTGTGTCAATATAAACTCTAGAAACTGGGCTCTGTCTGATACACCAGAGTCAAGCCTCACACAGCACTCATTTCTTCTGTCAGGGGTATGTACGCTGGTGAATGGGAATGTCTTGTCTTTATAGCATGCTTGGCTTTCTTGGCTTTGCAGAGAGATGATTAAGTGAGTGCTCCCCACTGGACTCTCTCACATGTCCTTCATAATGCCACCTGGTTCACAGGACAGCCCTACTCTTCCCTACTATATCTGCTCCCTGAAAACCTCATCCTCACCAGGTCAAGGACCTTATTCTATTTCTTTTGCTGGAGTCCATCTAGAATATGGAAAAAGAGCCATGACAGAAAGCCAGTGATGGAAAACCAAATACTCTATTTATACCAGCAACAAGGCCAATGGTAGAGTTAACAGTGTGGTATCTTTACTCTATTTTCTAAAATTAAATGAAACAGAAAGCTTTTAGCAAAATATGAAAATGACTATGGTGACTTTTAGCTTTTTTCTTCATCATGTGATTCCCTGAATGAATGAATGAATGAATGGATGAATGAATGGAGTCTGGAAACACTAAAGCATGATGATTTCACATGGAAATAAAAGAGTTCATTTTTTATTCGCATACACAGTTTATTGAGGCAGTAATGACACTGGTAATATGCTTGAAGGACAAACATTTTTGGGTCAATTCTGAGTTCGGGAAAAGATCTGATGAGCAAATAGTTTTTTTAAATGTCTGGGCCATGATAATTACAGAGGTTTCCACAAGGCAGTTAACTCAGTCAAAGAATAATTTCTGGCCAGTCTGCAAGAGCCATGGAGAAAGTTTGGGAAGAGCCAGAGGAAGGCATCAAATGTTAACTCATGGAAAGGTTTACAAAAATGCCCTGGCTTCCTAACTGCCCCACAGTGAGCATAGATTGTCCCACAACAATTGAAACAGATGTTTCCACTTTGTAAATATCTGCCAGAGAAATAAAAGTTTGATTTTTCCAACCTATCCTTTAGCTATTAAGACACTATGCTAAATCAAGAATTTATATGCTGAAACATATAATTCACTTGAAAATGGTATGCCAATAATGTTGCAAGCCACCAAGTCAGCTGTTAAGAGTGGAAAATATCACACGTATTTCCTGCAGATATGTGGCTCACTTTATAATTATCACATGTCAAAGTGTGTTTGGCTAAATCTGAAAAGGCTACTTCCAATTTCACCATTGTAAAGATATAATCACTAAACAATGTGGAGCTGATGATATTTACTTTAGACTCTTAGGTATTATTCTATCCCTGTCTTCAATCATGGGAGAAACTAACAGTAACAAATAATATTTACCTCCTCAGTATTTTAGAGACAAAAACATTATTATGCAATATTCCTGAGAGAACTGATGAGATTGCTCCTTAAATCTGTGTTTGGCCCCCATATGAAACCGATGGGAAAATACACATTTTGATTTAAATTAAATTTGATACAAAACAGTCTTCTTGTGCTAATGAAGATCACTGTGTATAGTGTAGCTCTAAAGTTGCAAACCACTTCAATTCAAAGACTATCAATACTGTTCCCCCTATGGATTCTTTCAGAAATATCCTTTTACTACAGAAAGTGGAAGTACCTACAACTGTTGCATGAAAAGAAAATCTGCATCACTTGTTTCCTGGAAGGATATATTCATGCTTCAAACATGTGACAGCAGATGTCAGCCCTGTATTTCTGCCAAATTCAAATTAAGCTTCTAACAAGTTGTGTTTTAACAACTTCCTATAGCAAGGCTACTTTCATTGTTTTTTTAACCAGCTCTGCAGTTCAGTTGAAGCTGAGTAACTTCAATTTGTTACCCTTCACACAGCTACATTTAAATGTTGAAACTGCATTTATTTAACTGAACTTAACCTCTACAAAGCTAGTTTGAAAGAGGTTTGCCCATTTAAGTCAGCCATGCCCATTCAAAACTAGAGTTTATCTTCACATTGAAAAAATGGAAATGCAGTATTTTGAAAGAACTAGTGGATTACAATGTCTTATTGCATTTTTTTCTTTTTAACATTACTATAAACAATTAGAAGATCCTTGCAGTCCAAAATTGTGTATTATTTGCTTGTATACTTTGCAGCACAAAGCAGTCTCTTATCAGTGTGCTCAATAAAGTGGGTAGATACATACATGACCTCAGAATAGAGAATAACAATTTTAGCCATGGCCATTAAAAAAAAATCACTATCATTTTGTCACAGGATCCTTGGGGTATCACTTTGCCAGCCAGAACCTCTGTGGCTGGTGGCACCTTTGCCCAAGTTTTGCTTGCACCCACTGAGCTCGTTCTACCCACTCAGCCCAGCAGGCTGTGCTTGGCCTGTGCTGCCAGCCCAGATCCCACACTTGCCAAGGGCAAGCCAGGTGTGGAGCAGTGAGGGGTGTGTGAGCAAGCAAGCATGGGGTCCAGCCACTACACAGCCGGGCATCCCAGCTGCTGTGGCGGGCTGGGCAGCTCCAGGTGCTGGCACAGGTGCAGGCTTCATGTGAGGCTGTGGCTGGACCAGATATACTGCCAGTAACTTCTGCTGCAGGCACCAGCATCTGGAGATGGCGGACACAGTGCTGCCCAAAAGCTCGGAGACGCCAGAAACCACACAGCACCAAAGAGGCTGTTACAGCCCTGGCTTGGGGAGCCCCTAGGTTTGGGCTCCCCAAAGGGACACAGCTCTTCTCCCCTTCTCGGCACCCTCAACATAGTGAGCAGGAGGGTGTGTTTCAGCCCCGTTTGTGTCATAGCTCTTTCAGTACCACCATTTGGTGGGTTCTGAGTTCTTGTCCGCCATCCAGGAAGAATGAGGTACACAGACAACCGGAGGGTTAGCAAGGTGGAGAGGAGCTTCACTGAGTGACATGACAGCTCTCAGGAGACCCACAGTGGGTAGCTCCTTTCTGTAGGCAGGTCATCCTGAAAAGCTGAGGAGACCCGAAGTGGGTAGCTCCTTCTGACAGCTGGTAGTCCTGACATCTGTGTGAGTCTGGCTGAGTCCAGGGTTTTTATGGGCTCAGAATGTCACTAAGGGGCATCATCATCAACTTTAACTAAATTTATGATACCACTGCAGGATGACACTTCCTCAGAATGGAGGAAGTGTGTGCTGATTGGTCCATGGGTGGTCATGGAGGGCCTAGAAAAACACCATCTGATTGGCCAAACTGTTACCAATGAAGTCTTCACTCTGGACCGTGGACTACACCTGGAACTGGCAGCCTGGCCCCCAGGCTTCAGGCCATTCCTGGCTTGAAGGTGAGGTTTCACTGAGGACTCACCCCTTTCCAGTCAGGAACCTGTCTGCCTCCCTCCATCAACATGTTGTCCACACACCCAGGCTGTTCATGCTGAGGGGCACCTGCAAGCCCACACTGAGCTACCCTCAGCTTCCCCTTAGCCTCCCTCCCATGCTCATTGGTGCAATGTCCAGAGGGGGCCAAGGTGGCAGGCGGCTGGCATGTCAGCGCTGACCCAAGCACACGCACACCTGGCTGGGTTGCAACAGCACTTGGGCTTGGCCACAACTTTGCTCCACCCTGGAGCAGGCACTGGCAGCGGGGAGAGGCCAAGGAGCGAGAGCAGGCACTTCTGAGCCTGTGGGGGAAGAGGGGCTTCCCAGCCCGAGAGTGCAGGGATGTCTGGATCTGGAGCCGTGGCTAGGTGGCTGCAGCTGCACCCTGAAGGGCAAGGCTCCTGTTCTACTGACTCACTAAGTGGCCCAAAGCTTAACATATGAGAACATTTCTATTAGAAAAGAACCATAACATGTTTCTGAGGAGGGAATATTCTAAAGGAGGCTCCAAACTCTTCCATTTAGCTCCTATAACATATTGTCAACCTCATCCTGCAGTGGTATCATAAATTCAGTTAAAGTTGATGATGATGCCCCTTAGTGACATTTTTGCTGACTCTAAAAATAACTGTTGAGTTTATAAAATATGGAAAATAAAAAAATCTAAAATAAAACACTTAAATCTCTCAGATCCCACTAAAAAAAAACACTGCTAATATCTAGTGTATTTTCTCCCAGCATTTTCTCAGTGTATATATCTTTAAAAAAACTGTTATAATACTCTATATCATTCAATTTTTTATCCTTCATCTTAAATTTAGCAATATTGTATGACTACTTCCTGCTATATTTCAATAAAAATTCTTCAAAAATACTATATTTGGTGGCAACGTAATGTTCCAATGTATAGATTAGCATAATTATCTATTTCCCTGTAGTTGAATGTTCAGTTATTTCTATTTATTCTATATTATACATTGTCTGTGATAGGTAACCACTCATATAAACTACTACCCACAGCCTTTGGGAACATTATTTCCTTAGACAAGATGTCTTAAAATAGAATTACTGAGTCAAAAGTTCTGAATAGTTCTAAAGTTTTTTATACATATTATGAGTTTGTGCTTAATACTCTGTGAAGATTAATTTCATGAGTCAAGTGGACTGGGCTAAGGGATGTCCAGATATCTGATTACATATTTCTGGGTGTGTCTGTGAGGGTGTTTCTGGAAGAAAATGGCCTTTGAATTGTTAGACTGTGTAAAGATCACCCTCAGCAGCGTGGGTGGGTATCCTATCTACTGCGGGCTGGGCCCAAACACAACAAAAAGGCTGAGGAAGGCAATTTGCTCTACTCCAGCTGGGACATCCATCTCTCCTGCCCTCAGACGCTGGCATGCCCGGTATCCAGGCCTTCAGACTCAGACTGGGACTTATGCTACCAACTCCCCTGCTTCTCAGGCCTTTGGGTTTGCACTGGAACTACAACACCAGCTTTCCTTGGCCTGGAATTTCTCAGCCTTCAGAATGGTGTGAGCCAATCCCTCACAATAAAGCTCTTTCTACATATCTGGATATACCCTGTTGGTTCTGTCTCTCTGGAGAACCCCAACACATACTCCCTTCAGCAATGTGAGAGAGTCTCAATCTCACCCTAATAAAAATAGTTTGATTGGGTTTTACACACTAATTTGATAGGAATAAGGTATTACCCTAGGTTAGCTTGCCTTTCTTTGATTGCCAGGAAAGTTGAAATTTTCTGTTTTATACTTCTTGGTATTGTTTTTTCCTACAAATTATCTGATTATATTATTTTTCCATTTCTCTATTGTTAGTATTTTTCCTATTGATTTATAAGAGCTCAATACACATTAAGGATATGGACATTTAGAATTTTGCATTTGTTTCAAAATATAAAACATTTTGTACTATTTCACTCATGATTAAAATGTTTATTATGCAGAACTTTGAAAATAAAAATATATTAAAGAACATAATTATCCATGATCCTGTATTAACTGGTGAGAACTGAACACTGATGCATTTTCTTTCTTTTTCTGTGTTCGTAGAAATTTTAAAAGTAAAATTGTAATCATTACATTGTATTCTTTTTTTTTTTTTTTTGAGACGGAGTCTTGCTCTGTCCCCCAGGCTGGAGTGCAGTGGCACAATCTCGGCTCACTGCAAACTCTGACTCCTGAGTTCACGCCATTCTCCCGCCTCAGCCTCCTAAGTAGCTGGGACTATAGACGCCTGCCACCACGCCCAGCTAATTTTTTTGTATTTTTAGTAGAGACGGGGTTTCACCGTGTTAGCCAGGATGGTCTCAATCTCCTGACCTAGTGACCCGCCCACCTCGACCTCCTAAAGTGCTGGGATTACAGGCATGAACCACTGCACCCAGTCCTTTTATTATTTTTATTTTTTTTTAGATGGAGTCTCGTTCTGTCACCAGGCTGGAGTGCAGTGGCGTGATCTTGGCTCACTGTGATCTCCGCCTCCTGGATTCAAGCAATTCCCCTGCCTCAGCCTCCCAAGTAGCTGGGACTACAGGTGCGCACCACCACACCTGGCTAATTTTTTGTATTTTTAGTAGAGACAGGGTTTCACCATGTTGGCCAGGATGGTCTCGATCTCTTGACCTCATGATCTGCCTGCCTTGGCCTCCCAAAGTGCTGGGATTATAGGCATGAGCCACCGCACCCAGCCTGTATTCTGTATTTATTAACAAAGATTACGCCATATTTCCTCATGATATTAACTACTCTTTTCAAACATTATTTTAATACTACGTGATATTGTTTCATACATACTATAATTTATTTACACATACGCCTCCTTTTTAACTGTATTTAGATGATTTCCAAATATTTGCTAGTATGGCTAACCCTGCCATGAGCAAGCTTATATAATGGATACTACATTTAAAATGAAGCTCAGCCCCATGTCTCCTCCATGTGATATATAATGTAAAAATACTGCACCAACCTGTCACTTGAGTAGGAGCAATCACTTGGCTGGCACTAGATGTAGAAGCTTCAGGAGCTACTTCAACAGGCACAGGAGGTGATGTTTTTTCAATCACTACTATATGAGGAAGTAGAGGATAAAAAGAAAATTAAAGCCTGTTATGTGCATTGAGATCCCATTTCAAAATACAAGCATAATTTAGTCTAGCAATATATCACAGCATTTGTCAGATATAAAGAACTGTTCTATGTCCCAAGGCTCTGGGTTCAGCATTTAGCAAGAATATCTGAGAGTGATGTGGAAGCCAAGAAAAATGATCATTCATCAAATGATAACCTTCAATAATGTTTGAATAGTATATACCACTCCTGATCACAGAAAACAGTAAAAAAAACCTTATCTTTCCCACTACAATACTTACAATGCTGTAATTATGCTAACATTATATAAGTATATTACTATACTTAACACTGAACTTCAGTTATGAAGTCTAGTAATTTACTAGACAAAATCAAAGACAAAAATTTCCCGTCTTACATTTTTATTCAGAATACTCTGACAAACAGCACAGATCAACACAGGCTACCTGGAAACTGTGGATGCAGATGAATAGTGGAAACGCCTGGAGACAGCTGGGGTTGACCAGGCTCAAGTTTGGTTTTCTCTTGATCCAATGAAGGTATTTCCTGGATGGTTGTATTTTAAAAGAGAATAAGAAAAAAAAAAAGAATTGAAAGTGGAAATTATTTTTAGTTTCCCACATATTACTATTTTTATGTAATTAATTATATTCTTAGAAAGGCAAAGAAATATCATAGGACCTTACATGTATAATTGTGTGCAATTACAAAAAAAAAAAAAAAAAAAGAACCTTTGATGTGGTGCTACTATGGGAAGCCCTAAATTTTTCCCAGCGGTGCTGATCCACGCACATATCTTCAGCCATTTCCCTGAGGCCCAAGGTCTGATCTTGTAAGTAAATGTCTTGGCCCAGGGGTCCATATTTGGTCTGCAACAGGGCAAAACTAACCCCCAACGAGGACTATTGCCTCATTCACATGTGGCTCTGCCCCACTAAGATGACCAGCCACAGTTTGCAGATTAAATAATGGATATAGCAGATGTGCCATAACAAAGAACACATGGTAAGTTAAAATATTTTAAACCAGTCAGTCACTACGGCCTCCTTTAACCTCACATCTGATAACTTTACGACTCCAGCTCTCTGAACAGTGGTAGCCAGGCAGGGCAACAGAAATTTGCTGGCTTGGAGAAGGATTTGGGGCTTCATCACACATTTTGGTGCCCACGCTTGTCCCCTGGACCTCAAGCAAAGAAGCAGTCCATCATCCATGGCTCAGCTTCCATTTACAACTGTGCAGGGCTCAGGCAGACTGAACAATTAGCCTAGTTAAGGATCTGTGACTTCACTCACACCAGATGGGACCAGGGAGCTCATATCATCACTACATTCAAGTACTCATCGAGTTATTTGGTTCTGTCCTCTTCCAGAAAGCTTACTCCTCTGGCCTCTGTTAACCTCTTATCCTCTTCTCCTGGCTTCAAGTATCACCTCTTTTCTGCTTTTTCTAAGATAGTCTGCCTGGATATCTCATCACAAATACAACCTTGCAAGCATAAATGCTTACAGGGTAAGTCCATTTAGATATCCCACAGATACCTCCAGCCCACCCTTCCAAAACCATCCAGACTCTCATTCCAACTTCATTTCTGCCAGTGCCACAGTCATTAATCTGTCCCATCCAGGTTTAAAGTCACCTTTTAGTCCTCCTTCTTTCATTTTTCATTGCAAGCCCCGTCCATTGACACTTTTTTCTTACAGTTGTTCACCCTTTTTCATATCCATAGACCCCACCACCCTAGGCTGGACTCACTCTCATTATCAGTTTATTGTAATAATCTAACTGGCTTCCTCTTTCTTCTTAATTTGAGTAGTCCTACCAAAAGTCAGCTCCTACAAATACTGAGCACTTAATAGTTTTTCCCACATTTCCTCTGTCTTCTTAAAACTAGCTTTCTATTACTTACTAGAGATGACCTCAACCAGTCTCAATTGCACCCCATTCCCTGCAGCCATGGCCAGTGCCAACAAGGAACAGACCAGGATCAGGTGTTAATCCACTACTGCAGTTTACAGAATTTCCCCCATCACCGTGAGGCAGCAGACTTCCTAATCTACACCACTTCTATGTTTAACAAATAGGGTCCAGTCGAGAAGCAGGGTATTTCCCCACTGATTACAATGGCAGTTTGGTACTCCAAGCCTTCTAAAGCAGTCCCTAATTCGGTTTCTGACCAAGTCTTTCATGACCCTTGCTGTCCCCTCCACCACACCTTTGCACATCTCTGGGCATCCTCTCTTTTCTTCATCCATCACATAACATCATGAGAGTTTTGTAAGTACCAAGACAACAAAGACTATGATTGCATTTTTCGTGCTATCTCCTCCCCCAATAAAATGCAGTAAAAGTATACAAGAAAATTTTTTAGGCTTTCTTTTAGATTTTTAATGAGAGTTATTAAATTCAATCATAAAGACAGAAGAACTGAGTTATGATGAGGCTGCCAGGTTGCTGGCTGGCCCACCTACAAGCTAAATAATTACTTCCATATATCAACCAGAACTAAATTCAAAATCAACAAAATTGCAAACTACTCGCTGTGACTGATCTTCAGAGATGCTAAGAGCTTCAAAAGTACACATAAAGTATGCATATCTGCTATACTTTTTTTGGGCTCAAAATACTATAACCTCTTTCTGGATGAGTGCTATCACTCCAAAATCATAAGTCTCTTTTTCTTGATTATTTCAGCACTTATGTTATGACATATATGTTACTCTATCCCATAACTATAAGATAAAGATTTAGAATACTATTTAAAATAATTTATGTATGTATTGCCTCATCTAAATTCTAATAACGCATTCTTGCCAGCTTAAAGAATGGTACATAAATGTATAAATATTTAATAATTACCTAATTTTCATGTAATTATTATGGAGAAGGAGATAAAAAGAAAATTAAAGCCTGTTACGTGCATTGAGATCCCATTTTAAAATGCAACGATAATTTAGTCTAGCAATATATCATAGTAGTTCTCCAACATAAAGTTCATTCATTTAATGAAAATGAATGTTTTCATTAAATAAAGAAAGCCAGATTCAGAGAAGGAACAATATTACATAAATAGGACTTAGACCCAGTAAATGTTTACATTTCCTACTAAAATGTCTCACAATTTATAGCCCCCATCTATGCCCAAAAGCCAATAGACTGACTTTTCAAAAAGCAACATTCTAGTATTTGATTGTAACTTTTAAGCGTAACTTCTGTTGTTATTCAAACTCAATTCAAACATGTATGTTAAATTTTAGTTGAATTAAGAAGTACCTCACTATATATGCGCTCTAAGAATACATGATTATCTAAGCATGTCACAGCCTTTCTTTCACAGATTGTCCAGGCCATCAGGTGACATTGAATTCTATTTATGCCCTTGATTCCCATTAGTTCCCCGTTTTCTTCTCACTAGAATTGAAGCTTCACGAAAGTAGAGATTTTTGTCCTATTTGTTCTCTATTGTTTTCCTAACACTGAGAAGAGTCCCAATCTATAACAATGGCTCAATAAATTTTTTTTAATAACTGAATGCTATATTTACTCAAACCAAATGATGCATAATAGAGATGTTACTATATTTAAGTCTAAAAAATCCATACATATTCTAATAGAAAATCACTTTGAGGGTTGAAAAAAAAAAGACTTGCAAACAATGAATAAATTACCTTTTCAGGGGGTGCAGTTGCCACTAAAACCAGAAAAGAAAAAGGGTATTAGTACGATTTAAGACAATTCAGTCTATTATATTTCGGTTTTTAAAAAGCAATAGAAGTCCAGTATCTCTGCAAACGGATTAAGAATCAAACTAAAGCAAATGCAGAAGTAGGATCATCTGCCATTTAAGGGAATTTTACACATGACTAACAGAGAACCCTCAGTGCTGTTACTCCTCAACTACTGGAGCACATGGAGAAGATGTGAACAAGTCTTTCAAGCTCTTTCAAAATTAAGATTAAAAGAAGAAGGCAATACTTTTTGGTACATCATTTTATGCCTTATCTCAATTATGTGGAACTTTCCATATGTTAGAAAACAAACATTTTCATTAATTGGTTAAAGGCTTATCCTTATGGTATATAATGTTTGAAATGCTTTCTGGTGTCAGTGTTAAAAAAGAATGTCACTTATTTCAGTAAGAGACATGACAGCATGTGCTGCATTCTTGATGTATTCCAACTTTAATGAAGCCCCGTGAATATTTTCAAAAAGATATGCTAACTAAATTACGAAAAAGAATCTCACAAGCCAGGAAAAGCCAATTAGAGATTAGCATCAATATACTGAACAAATTATATACATTACACAATCATAAACGTTATTGTGAGGGTGTTGGTGATGCCTTTGTATTTTTAAAGACTTGCTTTTCATTAATCAGTCCTTCATATTAGTTCTAAAGCCCTGGATCAACATTCACCAGGATTTTTCTCATAAGTCAATCAATGTCTCCTGTAAAAACATTAGTTTACAGGTTGGGTAGGAGCATTAAATCCTGAAAGCAATCAGGGTACCAGACAAAGTAAAATCATTGCTGCAATATTCTTGGGGTTGGAGAAAGTCAATTAACCTTCTATTTTGCCTAACCCACCACGAAGAAGGTCTTGAGGCAAAATCTGGAACTACGGCCCATTTCCTCCTGCCTGTGCAAACAATGAACAGTTGCAAACATCTGGTCATGACACTAAGTGTCCAGGGGCAAACTGATTAATACTGTTGATTCCAGCTGAGGTTTTGCCTGTTCTGCCTCACCAAGGAAGAAATGCAGTGAGTGAAAGCATAGAATCAAATAGGCCAGAACACACAAACGTTCAGAGCTCAGAAAAAAAGCCTGCCTTACCAAGAAGAAGGCTGTGGCAAGCTCCCAACACAACACTAGCCTGGGCACTCTATCTCCTCAACAGCACCCAAAAATGGGCCCCTGAATTCTGACCTAAGAATCAACTGTGAAAAGCCAACAGGAGCTTTGTTAGAGAAAATACGTCTATTCCATACAAATCTAAAAGGTTTGTTCCTTCTGAGGTGAACATTTTTGTAAGCAAGATATGTGAAGTATCAGGTATTGTTGGGTTTATATAAAGAGACAGGGATGACCCCACATCCTGAATGCCAGAGAGAGAGTCAAAGTCCATTGTCTCTTGACTCCCTCTCAAGTACAAGGCCTTAAACTATTTCCTTGGGAAAAGGTGCTCCACGGTCACGGGTCCCATTACATGTTCTCTATATGACATCTGGCAAGTCATGTCCCCTCTCTAGGTCTCAGGTTTCTCAGAGGGTAAATGGAAGAACCACACTAGGTGATCACCAGATCTCTTCAACTGACGATCTCTCAGCTTCCTTCGTTTCACCCTCCATTATCCTTGACTGCCCATTAGACCTTAATGCTTTAACTTTTTGAAAGTCTGTGGATTCCACTTCATAAATAAATACTTGTTAAATGGCCCTCTAGACAAGGAATCAATTAGGGCTATTCCCTGAAGGATCTAAATCACTCTCCAAGAATAAACGCCAAGATAAAGTAGCCCCCAAACATCAGGACAACATTCTGAAATTAGCATGGAATATTGTTATCTACTAGGTACATATTATTCTAGAGCAGTGGCTAAACATTTTACAATACACAGGGCAGCCCCCAATCAAATAATTCTCCACTCTAAAATGCCAATAGTGCTTAGGCTGAGAAACTCTGCTCTAGAGGGTTATAAACAGGGAAATCAAAGCAAAGACACACAGAGAGATGTCTAGAGTCCATGATCTATTACCGCTCTCACCTTCTGGCTCCGCCACTCCTGGCCCGTGTTCCTGGGAGAAGGTCAGGGCCTCCACTGGCTCTTCCTTGGCTGGGAGAGGTGGAGGATGAGTACTTTTAGCAACAGGTTGAGTGTTCTTTGGCTTGACAAATACAGGTCCTTTACCTACATGGTGATGGATTGGCCTGCGTCTATGAACGCCAGAAACCGTATAACCCATTCCACCAGGACAGATTTCCTTAAAAGCAGCTAGATTTGGGATGGGAAAATATTCCTTTTAAAAATCTAACAGTGCAAACTTATACAGAGGAAAATATCATGATGAATAGCTCTTAATAAATCATCACTAATATAGTTACATTTTAAAACTTCAAAAACAGGTGCAAAATGTAAGCAAATTGCTCGAATTTCTGATAAACTTGCATATTTACAGAAAAAAATCCAACTCTTTTTTTAACTAAACGTTTTTCCATCTGTTAATTCCTTATCCTGCCAAATCAGCATATACATATTATGTATAGCATATACTTAGCATATATTTTATATATCATATTATATATATAGTCATCCCTCAGTATCCATGAGGGATTTGTTCTAGGATACCCCCTGTGGATACCAAAATCTGCAATGCTCAAGTCCCTTACATAAAATTGCATAGTATGATCAGCCCTCCATATCCAGTTCTGCGTCCACAGATTCAACCAACCAATTGGGTTGGATCCACTGATGCATAACCATGGATATAGACGGTAACTATATATATATATATAGTTAGCCCTCCATCCCATATATATCAGCAACCAATTAGAAAATACTATATATCATATTAGGTTATACATTAGGAGATATTTTATATATAGAAGACACTATATGTATTATATATCTCATGTTGCATGTATATGTGTTATCGGCAAAAATCAGGCTTTTTTCCCGCTTTGATGTAATTTCATTAGTTATTAACAAAGAACTCAGTGACATTTGTCAGTTAGATGAAGAGCCATAAGGCTTAAAAAAATCACTATTCAGGGAAATGAGATGCTGAAATCCTCAGTTTGCTTCCAGTTGAAGAACACAAAGGGCTCCACCAAAATGCCATGTATCAGCTGGTAAGAGGATGTAGATTATGGAGGACGGAAAAGGGGAAGTGTTTCTGAAGGGGAGAATCTCGGGATAGTGAGGCGGAGTCTAGAGAAGTGAGACATGCTGGAGATGATAGGTAGAAATCAAGAAAGAAGGGAAATGCCAAATCAAGATGCAGCTATTTTCAAGTAAAGGAACAACAACTGGGAAAAGCCTGGCCGTGACCAGCTCGTTTAATTACCCAGAGGCCACGGAGATATTCTGTGCCCTGGAATCACTATCATTGCCAGAAAAAAAAAGTGGTTTTGTATTATTTAAAAAAAAAAAAAAAAGTAGACTCAGCACATGTGATTTGCTAACCTCCACGGTATAATCCCCATGAATAGTGAAGGGGAAAGGCAAAGGGGAGAAGTGGGGTAAGGCAGTGTGTGGCCTTCAGAGAAAAAATCCACCTAATCCCTTTGGTGTTGGTGTTGGAGGCAAATTACCAAATGCAGACACCAAGGAGCTTATGGTTAACTTTTTTATTTCTACTTTTAAAATTGAATGTAAAATAAGTCATTTCTCACTTTCACTGAACAAGAGATCTTCTATTGAATGTTTGGGACCTAAAATCAGTTCTCAATAAAAAGGAAACTCTAAAAATACTGCTTATAGTATGCTAAAATATTGTTTTTCTAAGGATCACACACTAAATGGTAGAACCTCATTCTTATGCTTAACTAGGAAAAGCAGTTTTTACTTGGAAAGATGTTTCCAGAAGAAAACATGACTTTAAAGACCAAGTTTAAAGAATTAATGAACTAAATATTTTTAGTGAAAATCACCATATAACCAAAACTTAAGTGCAAAAATTTTATCTTGAATATTATTTTCAAATTTACTGATAGTACTAGAGAGGAGTATCCCTGAGTTCCAGGAACCATCTCAATTTATGCTTCATGTAAGGATTACAAAGCTATCAAAATTGAGCTTCTACTTATACCCCTGAACTTAAAAGCTAAAAATTTAAAAAATGTAAAAAAATTACAAACACATTATACAGACACAAAATAATATGCATAATAAATTCACAAACTGAAAGCTTTAAAAACTGAACTTCAAGAGAAACCTGTCTATAAATTATAAAGATTTAGTTGATTATTAATTTTTAATAATGAGTGGATCCACGCCTGTAATCCCAGCATTTTGGGAGGCCGAGGCGGGCGGATCATGAGGTCAGGAGATCAAGTAACACAGTCAAACTCTGTCTCTACTAAAAATACAAAAAAAAAAAATTAGCTGGGCGTGGTGGTGGGTGCCTGTAGTCCTAGCCACTTGGGAGGCTGAGGCAGGAGAATGGCGTGAACCCAGGAGACGGAGCTTGCAGTGAGCCGAGATCGCATCACTGCACTCCAGCCTGGGCAACAGAGTGAGGCTCCATCTCAAAAAAAAAAAAAAAAAAAAAAAAAAAGAGTGCATCAGATGGCACAAGAGGGTACTAGGACCTTTTGGAGGCCTAAAATCATCTACTCTACCGATATACCATCAACGTTGTATTATCCTTTGCCTTAACACAGTTCTTTCTGGTTCTAACCATGAACAAAGGTAAGTCATGATACTTATATTTAAATCTTGTCTGCTATGGTGTAAGTTACAGCTTTAAGACACTACATAGCCCTGTGAGTTAAGACACTTTCCTAGGTGGAAAGCATCTTATCAAACATGCAATTGAGTGGACTATTTAATGTCCACACCAAGTAAGTGACATTGAGGCCATTCCTTGTTAATATCAGGTCTAATACTTTCAGGTTACATTTCTTTCTCTTCCACTTAACTCTACTTGATCCTGCTTGAGAAGCTGGTGGTTCACTGGTAGAAGTAAGGTATTTAAAGAGATAAATTTGCCTTCTCAGGGCATAAGGCAATTATGTACCAAATTGAAGGATAAAGAATAATCTACTTCTTAATACTCAACTCCCACAGAAGTTTTCAGGAGTTTTGGCAAGATCTGTCCTTAAGTTATTAATCTTCATAGGGTAAATTCAATCATGAATATAATTCCCTCCATTTCCAATTAAAGAAATTAAGCACGATACTCAATAAATGAGTAAATGAGTCAACTTGCACAAAGTCTAGTTACTGTGAATTGATGAGCAGCCAATCATTAGGAAAGCACATGGCCCAGCAGAGCCTTCTGGTCTCTCTACACTTAAATATCAGACTCAGAGTCCTGGAAATTGAAGATAAAATATAATGGCTTTTCTTAATATTCAAAAGGAAGTCTGATATCACACAGAAATGGGAAAATCTCTTTGTGCATAATTTTTTCCCACTAATTCAACATTGTATGTGTATAGTTTCTACAAAAGTGATAACATATTTACAATGTATTATTAAAAATTAAAGTCAGAAACCACAAATGACCCAAGTTGCCAAAGTTGTCCTGTGTACTCATGTGGCTGGGAATCTATGTGCGCATACAGCTGGGCATGTCTTACCTGTGCCTGGAAGGGGACATTTCTCACAGTGTGGGCCCCAGGCCTTGCCCACACTACAACAGCAGAGCTGCTTGGTGAGGTGAACAGATAGAGGGTGCATACACTGTCTTCCAGAACTGACAAGTCGGTAACAGGGCCCTTTCTCTTCCGAGATCACAGGGGGATCAGCTGAAGCAGAGAGATAAAGCCTGACATTACACGAGAAACCAAAACTACATTGGCTTTCCAAATGACAGTAAAATGAACCCTAAGGTATGAATTAAAAACCATACTTCAGGATAAATCTGTCTAGATTTAGAGCATCATCTTTCTTGAAGAAAAATCAGTTTACCATGTGAGTTTTAGAGTCAGGGCACCAAAAGTCGTGACAGTGATTGTCCCTGTCCCTCTCTGGTCCCGTCTTCCATTTTAGCAAGCATGCAATTAGGTATGTGTGCGTAATGAAGAGAAACATTTCAACAAAAACCCACCTTTCCAAATAAACCTAGTCACCTACTATCAAAATCACTACCTAGTTCTCTATATTTAACCACAGTAGAGATAACTCTAGGGCAGCATTTAGTGAATAATCAGGCACTTTGGAGAATGAGGAACATGGCTGATGCTGCAAGCCAGCATCTGCTCTTCTCATCCCAGGGAAGGAAGAGCTTGCAGGGCCCATCAGGTCTCGCCCTAGGCCAGTGAACATGAATGGAAGGCAGAAAATGGTTTCCGATTTGGAGTGCCACACAAGGCCCCTGTTCTAGCCAGACAGTACACAGAGAAGGAACAGATGATGTGCTCAGCTCCTCGGAAAACACTGCGAAAGCATACAAGGCTATAGCCAACCAATACCTAAACTTTAATCCTCATCTTCTGCTATACATTTAGTAGATAAGAGTTCATCAGCCTAACAGCTAAATACTCTGCTAGGCACATATGGCAAATATGAAGATCAGCAAAACACAGCCCTGCCTTCAAGAAGTTCATCTTCTAATGCAAATATGCATGGAGTGTATTCTACAGAACCAGGTCCAGGTCAAGTCAAAGGTGCTGAGTCAGTTTGGTGTCCCCCTCTGCCCAATCCCCAAACCCAGCCAAAGCTCTTCTCTATCATATCACCATACAAATGAGGTTTTCTGACTTGCCTTTCCCTTACCCAATTCCTCTAGCATTTTTTTTTTTTTTTTTTTTAGACGGAGTCTCACTCTGTCACCCAGGCTAGA
Organism: Nomascus leucogenys; assembly: GCF_006542625.1. Taxonomy (NCBI): domain Eukaryota; kingdom Metazoa; phylum Chordata; class Mammalia; order Primates; family Hylobatidae; genus Nomascus; species Nomascus leucogenys. The sequence goes on from NC_044399.1 coordinate 53,586,024, forward strand.
GTAGCGGCGCGATCTCGGCTCACTGCAAGCTCCACCTCCCAGGTTCACGCCATTCTCCCGCCTCAGCCTCCTGAGTAGCTGGGACTACAGGCACCTGCTACCACACCTAGCTAATTTTGTTTTTTTGTATTTTTAATAGAGACGCGGTTTCGCCACGTTAGCCAGGATGTTCCTGATCTCCTGACCTTGTGATCCGCATGCCTCGGCCTCCCAAAGTACTGGGATTACAGGCGGCCTGGCACAGATAGAGAATATTCCATCATCTCAGATAGTTCTATTGGACCATGTTAATTAGCTTGAGCATCAGCAAACTTTTTCTGTCAAGCATCAGATAATAAGTATTTTAGGCTTTGTGGGCCATACGATTTCTGTTGTAACTTCTCAACTCTGTCCTTGTAATACAAAAGCAGCATTAGACAATAAGTAAATGAATGGACATGGCTGTGTTCCAATAAAACTTTATTTACAAAAACAAACAGATTTTTTTTCCCATGGGCTATAATTTGCCAACCCCTGATCCAGAACCCTAAATTTGGAGGCACAAATCCTGTTTTAAATCTCAATTCTCAGCTACTAGCTGTGTGAGAAGCTACTTAAACTTTCCTAGCTTTAGTTTCCCAGTGTATAAGATAAGCACAGTATGTTTCTCATAAAGATGCTCGGGAAATAACACATGAATGATGTATTTAATTAAGACTGGCTTTTAAAAGGCATTTGCCCTTTATCTCATGACTTCCAGGACTATGGCAGAAGTTCCTGAGCACATCTTCTCTCTAACCCTCCATTTCTGTCAACTAGCTCCAAGTTGATGGGTAAAGAATACTATGAAAAGGCAAAAGCCTAGGCTCAGAATTCTTTTATCTGGGCCTTTTTACTGAACCTGTGGACACTCTCAGCAGCACTCATCCTGGAGCTCTGAAGTTCCTGCAGGCGTTCAGAAAGCCAGAAAGTCTTCCTACTTGGATTGCAAAGACGATACTTTTCTTGAATTTGCTCTGAAGAGTCCTTGAATTTCCACCTTTCCCCATAAATCAGGTAGCAACAAGTCTGGAGAATGCTGCTACACCATCCTAAGCCTCAAACATAGAGGTCAGAGGAAGCAAATGCCAGCATTTGCCTACTTTCTTCCTTTTAGCTTGGCTAAGCCAAGGCAAGCGGCAAGGAGAGAAAGTGAAATTGTTGCAACCTTTGGCTGGAGTCAAGGAATTCTGGGGGGTTCATCTCAGTTCAGTGCATTCAAGAAGAGAAAGTGCTTCCCGTTGTTCCTTGGCCATAACCATGTGCAGGAGTTCAAAGAGTCAGCCACACCTTGTATGCTCTGGATATGGCCTAAATTCATGCTGTCTTAGCAAATGTTGTCATTTGTCCTCCATTTGCCTGCAGGCTTCATCCCTGGCTGGTTTTATCTCTCTCCAGAGCAAACATATAGCAATCACTGTGTTGAGTGCCTGTGTGTGTGTCTGTGTGTCTGTGTGTGTGCGTGTCCGTGTGTGTGATCTCCAGTCCCCTTCTGCTACTTCCCTGTGACTACCAAAAATACCATGATCTTTTAATTTTTTTTCCTTTACTCTGTAAGTATCACCTTCTTCCCTAATTCTTTCTGTCCTCAGACTTCCCCCATCAAGCTCTTCACAGAATTCACCTGAAAATCAGAGTGGACTGGTTCAAATCGCAAATCCGAAAGGAACTCTATATGTCTCTGTGATGTTACATGTGGTAAATTCAGAGGAAAGAGAAATAAATCTTCTCACTCAACACTGGTAAAGAGCCCAGGTTTTCACTCCGAACTCTCAACTGGAACACTTAACTAGCAACAAACGTCTCTTAATACTTACCAGTTCAGCTGTTGTAGCTGAACCATAAAATTGAATTATTTATTTTTCAAATAAGAATGGATGGTTGTTTAATAAGTTCAGAATTATTTGGGCATTGACAGGGAAAATAAATGCTAAGGAAATGTGCAAGTGTTTCAAAAATCTCATTGGCAGATTTCTACAATCTTATTAAAACCTGGATGTCTGCCCTTAACTCTAGACATCAGATCTAGTCAAAGTTTCACACAGCATTTTGTGACTAGTTCTGCAAGTTTACCTAATCAGCAACCTTCAATATAAGAATTGTAACCAGACTACAAGTCAAATTATAAAAGGGTGGAAAAAGCATTCACAACAAACTCTATATCCAAACTCTACAATCTTTATGTTTAAATTATAAAATGATTTAAAATATTTATTCATGTGATTCAAATCAGCCAAAAATGATCCCCTAAGTTATCTGGATGTCATCAACAATGTGATTTTTGGCCTGAAATTTCCAAATCCTTGCATCAGTTTCAAAGGTACTTTGTGTGCAAATATAATTTTATGGTCTAATTTTACCACCCGTTAGGAAAGCCTTATAATTACGTGTCTGTCTGCTTCATGATCAGAACTGTTTGTAAAAGAACATAGAAAAGAGGACTTACGTGTAAAACTTCCTAATCTGCAGTTGACAGTTTTTAAAGGAAAAGAGTAGTAATTAGTAATAACATTTCAAAACACTCAACAAACTCACCTAAAAGTAATAAATGAGACTGTCATTTTTATTTTACTACATTTGTCTTTATTTTATCACCTCTACATATCTTACCTTAGGGCAAAGACTTAGAGAGATAAGCTTCTTTAAAAATGAATGGCAGTATACCCATGAAGAACATGTCAACCAAATGGCATATTTCAAACTAGGGACAAGGAAGATGCAGCTCATTATATACCAAAGCCACATTAAAAAATAAATAAAAGTGGCCGGGCATGGTGGCTCATACCTGTAATCCCAGCACTTTGGGAGGCTGAGGTGGGTGGATCAGCTGAGATCAGGAGTTCAAGACCAGCCTGACCAACATGGCAAAACCCTGTCTCTACTAAAAATACAAAAATTAGCTGGGCATCGTGGCACATGCCCATAATCCCAGCTACTTGGGAGGCTGAGGTAGGAGAATCATTTGAACCCGGGAGGCGGAGGTTGCAGTGGGTGGAGATCGCACCATTGCACTCCAGCCTGGGCGACAAAAGTGAAACTCCGTCTCAAAAATAGATAGATAGATAGATAGATAGATAGATAGATAGATAGATAGATAGAAAAAAACAAAAACTTGCAGGAAAGAAACTAATACACAGTTGCTCTTAAAATTATCCTAATACTTTTCTGCCATGCATCCATTTAAACTGTATATAATCTTTAAAAATCTGCAGTGCTACAAGGCCCATGTCTATAGTCATGCTACTCAGCAGGCTGAACAGAGATCACTTGAGTCCAGGATTTGAGTCCAGCCCAGGCAACATAGCAAGACCCCATCTCTTTAAAAAAAATCTTGCAGTGCTTACCTATAATAATGGGCATGATTACTTTAAAAATAAGACATTCTTAAAAATCTCAAATCTGCATTTGAGAACTTTACACCTAAAATGCATTCCTCTCTAATGGCATATGATCTGTAGTGATTACATGGATTAATTTACATGGAGAGGGAGTATCTCTTTGGTGAAACTATATTTCAGAACCAATATTAGAACATGTGGTTTAATGAAGGATTTTAACCCTTATCAGAAACAAGGGAAAATCTCAGAAACATTTTTAAGGCAAAACAGTATAATTTAGGGTCATTTTGGTGGGTTTAAAGAACAAGACAATATCTGAAATTAGAACTGAATTAGAAAATCTAAAACACAGGGCCTTGGTAACTATTTTCCAGACTCTTCCAATTGAGAAAGAAGTGAAACCTCATTAAATCAGAGTCCAGTGACTCAGAATTTGGAATAATTAAAGGCAGAAGCTGGGACACAGTTTAATTCAACCTAAAGAATGCTTAAAATACTGTATTTATGAAGGAAAAACTTACTGTCATCTCTCAGGTACCAAAGAAGTTTGATATGTCCATTTTAATTCTCTCTTTTCATCAAAGCGTATTTCCTCAGTATGCTTAGTCTCTATTCAGAGTTTTAGCTATTATATTTTTATCACCATGATAAAAATACATTTTAGAGAAGGTTCCATGATATCACTTTATTTTACTACATCAGGCGGGCCCCCTCCTTGTTATTTTAATTAATGAGGTTTTCCTGCATATTTACAAGCATTCATTTGGCCACTGAGTATTTCCGTTCTTTTGGAAAAACCCCAAAGACAATTAATCCAAAATAGGAATAAAAAGTGATTATTACTTACGAACACAACTTGAAAAGGTAGGATCCGGCCCAAATCCTATTTTGCAGGTACATCGATAGCTGCCCATGGTATTCAAACATTCACCATTAGGGCATACACCTTGTAGCTGACATTCATTAATATCTGCAGAAAAACACAATTCTTTAGAAGGAGCGGTCAAGCCCCATTGAGCAGATTCTGGCTATACACTGCATTCACTTCCTTTTTCACTATAATAATCTTTCAGTTATAGTGAAAAAAGGATGTAGCAGGTGTGAATAATCTTAAATCAATTAATGTTTATTGAACATTTACAATTTATATAGCAAATATTTATTACATACCTACTACATGCCAGGTGCTAAGGATTTACTAGTGAAAAAAAACTGATAAAAATTCTGGCCTTCACAGAGCTTCTGCTTTAGTGTTAGTTTACGTTAGGTACTATGGACAAAGACTCTCACTCTGGAAGCATTGACAGTCTAACTGTACATATGAATATTTGAAAAACTAAAGAAGTGAAAAGCAGTTCAAGTCATCCCAAGAAAGAACGTCATAAACTGTTAGAAGTTAAATTATGAAATTGCCTATACAGACAGTAAAAGCCACAGAAGGAAGCTGGAGGTGGGGCAGACTGTGGCACAGAGGAGGACGTAAGACTTTAGAGTGCTGATGTCTGGGTGGGAGCTGGATGGATGGGCGAGGAAGGGAAGGAATGACTTGTGTGGGAAACCCTGGAGCTTGAGCAGAGTGTGGCCAGTGGATGGAGGCTCAGGAAATAATGAGTCAAACCACTGGCTGGAAAAGAAGGTTCAGGAAGGTAAATAGTTGGAAACAGAGCTGGTACAATTCAGGCTGCATTTGGATTCAGTTTCATTGAGAACAGGGAGCTGTACTAAAGGTTTCTGAGCAGGAGAGAGACAGACTCAAAGACAGACTCTAGGAAAATTCACCTGGCCAACACATGGCTTGTTGAGAAGAGATTAAAAGTCTGATCACTTGAAGGGGTCATGCAAGTATGAGGTTGGTAACAGCCAGGCTGGTGACAGTGAGAACAATCAGGAAGATAAAGAATGGACAAATCTTTTTATTTTTATTTTTTTAAGACCAATTGACAATGCATGGTGCTTGACTGGACTACACACCATGAGAAAGTAAGAGAAAGGAGTCAAGGATGTCTGGAGGCTTCTAATCCAAGAAAAAAGGAAAAAAAAATCACAGCTGGTTTTGCGGGAGTTCTGAGGAAGAAAGAAGGCAGGAAGAAGAGGAGTTCAGTTTTATAGTTCAAGGTCACATTGGGATACCCAAGTAGAACTACCCAGTAGTAGCAGAAGATTCAGAAATAGAGTGAAAGAGGAAATCACTGCTACAAATAGACACTTAAGATACTCTGCATATGGAGATGCAGGGGGAAATCAAAGTGATTTGAAAGAGGAGGGATATAAATGAAGTGATTTTACAAAGAAAGATTACATAGTCACTTGCAAAGGTAATTAATTGAAAATCAAAAAGTTGGATACAATGGTAACAAAACATTATTATCAGGATCATCACGTAAAAAGAAAATATAGCCCTCAATCATTATTTAGGCAAATACTAACATTACTTGAACATGAATATTTCATGTTCTAAGTAGACATCGTGATCTACATATACATATTTTACTCAGAGCATGCAATTTTTAAGCTAATTTCAGTGACAAAGTCTGATACCTTCCGTGACATTCAAATGATAAGTTAATGCATATTTGCTATATAAATTCTATGGTGTTCCAACTTGCACGTAGCTGGAAACTGGTACAGCTAGATGACACCTGGTACAGCACACAGTATAGCACCTGACCATCTCATTATTTATTGAAGTGTGTGTTGTTCTGTAGTGCACTTTTATATACAGCATGTAACTGAAAATATTTCCCCGTAACTCATTCTTTTTAAGAAAACCACCAGGAAGGACCAGGAAGAGTGCCAAGTCCAGTTGGAGCTTACATGGTACAAGTGAAGCCCTATTATATGTCCCAAGTAAAACCTCAAGTTTGGGTAACCAGCCAGTTGCGGTCAGGAAGGCTGGACAAAATTTCCACTCTTCTATTTCCCCTCACATCCTCACTAGGGTATGATTATTAGCATTCCTCTTCCCCTGAATGGCCTGTACTCCTGTTCATTGGCTGCACCACTACACATTCCATGATAAGATTGAGGACCCAGAATTTTCCCTTGCTAGGTGGTTTCTATAACAGCACCATCTCAGCCTTGTGGCTGGCTGCCAGGCTAAGGTAGAGGTTTCCCCCCAGACTCACAAATACCTGATTTACAGCCAATGCCTAGTACCCTCTTCCAATGCCCCTTCTTTGACTCTCCACACTGCTCATTGCCTTGACTCTGATGCCATGGGAATGGAAGACAGGAATTCAGACGGAAGAAAACAACAAAAATGACCAAGCAAACCAATTAGGCATAGACAGGAAGAAACAGAAACATCCACAAAAAAGAAGAATCGTGTAAGACTCTTCCTGTTATGACTGTTTTAATCAGCTTGTGCCACCGGCACTGGCACCAACACTTCCCCTAATTTTGGCCCGAAGAACCCAGGAAGCCTGGGCCTTCCTTTGTGACACATTCTCACAGCTTCCAGAAAAACTGTTTCCTTCAACTGCCTTGGTTCATTTATTTTTTTATATTTCCTGAACTACTACAAATTAGAGATTAGATTTCTGTTTCCTATATTTAACATATATACACTAGAATATATCGATCTTAAGTATACAACTAGATGAATTTTTACATATCCATGTGTGGTGTACCCACCACCCAGATTGTGATTAAGAACATTTCTGGCCAGGCGCGGTGGCTCACGCCTGTAATCCCAGCTCTTTGGGAGGCCGAGGCGGGCAGATCACGAGGTCAGGAGATCGAGACCATCCTGGCTAACACAGTGAAACTCCGTCTCTACTAAAAATACAAAAAATTAGCCAGGTGTGGTGGTGGTACCTGCAGTCCCAGCTACTCGGGAGGCTGAGGCAGGAGAATGGCGTGAACCTGGGAGGTGGAGCTTGCAGTGAGCCGAGATCGCACCACTGCACTCCAGCCTGGGTGACAGGGCAAGACTCTGTCTCAAAAAAAAAAAAAAAAAAAAAAGAACATTGCCATCACCTCAGAAGGTTCTTTGTGCCCCTTCCCAGCCAACAAACAACTTATCCCCATAATTTTAATATAGGACTTCAGAAATTAATAAATTAATAAGATGTTTCTAATTATTAAGAAACAGGAGCAACTAAGTGATTTTCCTAGACAGGTGGTTACAAGCTTTCTAAATTAAAGTGAAGGATGTCAGAGACTCGCAAACACGTTAAGAACAAAGCATTGGTTGAACCGAACGCACTGTATTTGGATGAGAGAAGAACATTCCAAGTGAAGACATCATCAGGCCAAAGTTTAACAACTGTTTGGAATGTGATAGGTGAATGGTAAACCTGAATTCTATTTAGACTTAACAACTGTATGGAATGTGATGGGTGAATGGTAAAGCAGAATTCTATTTACAGTTAACAACTGTATGGAACGTGATGGGTGAATGGTAAACCATAATTCTATTCAGACTTAACAACTGTACGGAACGTGATGGGTGAATAGTAAACCAGAATTCTATTTAGACTTCATTGCCTAAAGCTATCTTCTTTCTTTAATCAAATAAAACCTGATTACAATATTTGTCATTTTATAAATAGCTCATTTTTGAATAATATCAAATAACAATATAGTGTTTCAGGAGCCTCATATTTTTATTTATTTATTTATTTATTTATTTATTTATTTCAGATGGAGTCTTACTCTGTCGCACAGGTTGGAGTACAGCAGCACAATCTCGGGTCGCTGCAACCTTCGCCTCCCAGGTTCAGGCGATTCTCCTGCCTCAGCCTCCTGAGTAGCTGGGATTACAGGCACGTGCCACCATGCCTGGCTAATTTTTTTTTTTTTTTTTGTATTTTTAGTAGAGACGGGGTTTCACCATGTTGGCCAGGCTGGTCTTGAACTCCTGACCTCAAGTGGTCCACCCACCCGGCCTCCCAAAGTGCTCAGCCTCCCAAAGTGTGTGAGCCACTGCATCCGGCCGAGTCTCGTATTTTAAAGGGTCAACAAACCTTCCTTAACGGATTCTAAATAAATCAAAAGTATTTTAATATTTAGTTTAAAAAACACATGAATTTATTCCTTGTTCTCCCTCTATAGATGACAAATTTCTCTGGAAAACTGTGGAAATCTGTCCTTTGAAGAAGTGGTATAACCACTGCATAATGCACAACTACCTGAGTTAAAGAATGAAGGCCAAAATAAATGGCTGAAGGGGCTCAGCACCCACATACAGCCAGTCACCCATTCCCTATCCCCATCTGAGCTTTTGTGTTCAGGCAGGCAGTCTAGAAGTTTATAGAAACAGAAATTAGGAAAGAAATTCATACAGACCCATGTGCTCCTCTAGAGTAGGCAAAATCCATGAAGCTACAGCTAACATGAAGGAGCTTTACATACTTTTCCACTTATTTAAAACATTTACGAGTATCTCTGCCTGTATAGCCTACCACATACTTCAGCTCACAGATGAAGTTCAACAATACAAAACTGCTTTTCTTCTAAAACTGCTCTTCTTCTAAAATGGTCAAATGTTGGCAATGTCCTATGGTTCAACCTAATACAACAGAAATAAGAGGGCTGGGCTTCTATTAACCAGGTAGTAGAAAAATATAGAGTAATCAGGCATACATGCATTACAAGAGACTCCCTATGACAACCCAACATAAAACAGCCTAAGTATTTCAGTACATGGGAATGATGCGATAAGCTGACAATGAAGTGAGGACCTTCATCTTCCTTCTACCTCATCAGGATTCTTTACATTTCTATAGCACACCATATCTCATTGGAACTTCACAACAATTCTGGATGGTGGGCAGTACAAGAATAATTATTCCATTTTACAGAGATAATTTTGTCCAAGGCCATATTTCTAAAAAGGATGAAGAGGATGGGGGAAAATAATAGGAGGAATATTCCACTATGATCTAGCTTTTGGTCCAACTAGGACAAAATGTTATGTTACCCAGAGCAAGTCTCTGAGTTTCTCTTGATCTCAGTGTCCTCTCCTGTAACACAGAGGGGCTGAACTATATTATTCCCAAGGTTACTTGTAGTTTAAATATTCTCTAACTTCAAAACAATCTGCCAGTTGCCAGGGCTGAAAATGACAGGGAATAAAGACAGTACGACATTTGGTGCATAATATATTACGAACAGCACAAGTGCCCTTATGGGAAATAAATATATTTTTATGCATCTCTTCTCCTACAGGAAAGCATGTATGTTTAACAAAGTGAGTAAGAATTTACTGTCTTCTTAGTGACGCAAGTTTATACAGGAAATGAGGCATGTCCAACAGGAGTCAGGACAAGGTAAGAACAGGACATGAGGATCTTTCTACTGTGTGAAAATATGAAGCTTTCTGGAGATTCATCTGTGTGTGTTCAGCTTTTGCTAGTAAATATAAATTCCATGACAGAATTCCACTAGCAGTATGCCTTCCACTTGAAAGCAGAAAAATACCTCTTAATAAAAATACTTTTCCCAGACAGACTATTAAATTACTTAATAAGGATCACTTACTTTAAGTGGAGGAGTTCACTTTAAGACAATATATATATATATTTCTTAAACTTCCAAAGAACAACTTTGCACTGGGTACACATACCCACGAAGGAACATGAAGATATTCTATAGGGTACACACAGGCTTGGATACTTTTAAGGGAACTAATCTACAGATCTTCAGCCTTCAGATGTTTCTTTTTGAAGTCATCTGCCTAAGAATATATTTGCCAATCTTCCTTTCCTATCTTCCCCTTTCCTCAGGGCCTTCTTGTTCTTGACCAAGTCAAGGCATACCTCTTGTCAATCCAGAATCTTTCTAGGCCTTTCTAAGTACACTGTCTTGAAAGGTAAAATTCTCACAGGCACAGAATAAACGAACAATTCACAAATATATCAACCCCAGGATAGAGTCACAGAAAAAGTAATGAGTCTGATTTGTTTCATAAGAAGATCTGGCTTTACCAATTAGGTTAAATGGCAGAGACTGTTTATCAATGGCCTGAACCAATTCTGCAGCTCCAAAGTTTTGATGAAATTATTTAATGCACACATACAATATAAATGTGCCAGAAATTAACCTATTGTATCCACTTGCCTTTTTAATGAAAATGTAGATGTCAGCTTAAAGATATGTGAACACAACTTTTTCAAAATTATTCTAGGAGATTAAGTAAAGAAAAAAATATCTGCCGGGCGCAGTGGCTCACGCTTGTAATCCCAGCACTTTGGGAGGCTGAGGCGGGCAGATCACGAGGTCAGGAGATCGAGACCACGGTGAAACCCCGCCTCTACTAAAAAATACAAAAAATGAGCCGGGCGTGGTGGCGGGCGCCTGTAGTCCCAGCTACTCGGAGAGGCTGAGGCAGGAGAATGGCGTGAACCCGGGAGGCGGAGCTTGCAGTGAGCCGAGATCACGCCACTGCACTCCAGCCTGGGCGACTGAGCGAGACTCCGTCTCGAAAAAAAAAAAAAAAAAATCTCTGAAAACCAATGTTCTAGAGCAATTTTATCCAAGGTATTTTATGCAAAACACAGACTTTGTGAGACCTCTGCTAAAAGATGGGTTCTGTTGCCAAATATGTTTGAGAAATACTGCCTATTCTATATACATAAGCATATTTAAAACCCGAGGGGCCCTTTGGCAAAATCTCTTGTTTTTTTCTGTGTTTAACTTGGTTTTTCTATACACTTGGCTGTGGGACCCTTTGTAACACACAATCTATTAACATTGCTCTGAACTGGTCATCTATGGAAACATTTTTGTGAAATGCTGCTGTCTGGGGCCAGCTTCAAAGACTATTGTATGAGTCTCTTCGTGATTATATTTGCTTCTATCTAGGCCCCACTGCTGCTAAAGCCTACCCATGACCCTGTAACTGTCCCATGATTATAAAATGACTATCCACCATATAGGATGGATTCAATCACTGGACTCACTGAAAAAAGTCAAACCACTGTGGCAGCAACTCCTTTCCTTCCAATTCTTCTGTCTTCAGGGTAACATGATAAAGGGATTATCAGAGCCCAGAGAACAGCTTGTATTTATTTCTTGACACGTGTGCTACACATGGACAACGCTGCTAGTAACACACACTTACTCTGTTGGTCTTGGATTCACGACTGTAGTCTACAGACACTACATTAACTTCTTGAAATATTCACAGTAACGTGAATCCATCATGGGCTTTCTTCAGCACTCATAATACAGTAGGCATCTTCCCATTCATTTTATAGCCACAGAGATTAAGGTCAAAGAGCTATTGAAAAATACAATGTGCTAATGACTCACTTCACCACTGTCTTTCCTGAGGAAGAGTTAATAAAATAAACAGACATTTCCTTTTTGAATCCTATCCCAGCATAGTAAGAGGACACACCAGAAAAATAATTCTAAAATGCACAGGAATGGGTCCCAATTTGATTTGCAAATGCCAAAATAGGGTGCCCAGGTCCAGATCAAAAACTGTTTAAATTCTTACTGAAAATACTGTGCATATTTAAACTAGAAAGTGCAGCAGTAGTTCTAAGAGGATGTCCAGAACAGTTAACACCTTCATATCATAAATTATCTATCAGTTCCCACTGAGCCATTGACCATTGTAAAACATGATCTGGCATCAAACTAAGTACATGACAGTTTCTAAGATTAAATGAAAATACAATAGAAAATTATGATTAACCTCTGGTAGGCTAAACAAAAAGAATACTAAACATTTCTAAGTGTAAGAACTGAATTATCAAGTCTGGTTGACCGCAGTCTTAGTTCTTACCTGTTGGTTTTCTACTATTATTTCCAAAACATATACCAAGAACAATAGATTCTAAGTTTCATCTTTTTTTAAAATTATATTTAAGTTCTTGGATATATGTGCAGAATGTGCAGGTTTGTTACATAGGTATACACGCGCCATAGTCGTTTGCTGCACCCATCAACCCACCATCTACATTAGGTATTTCTCCTAATGCTATCCCTCCCCTAGCCCCCGACCTCCCAACAGGCCCCGGTGTGTCATGTTCCCCTCCCTGTGTCCATGTAATCTCACTGTTCAACTCCCACTTATGAGTGAGAACATGTGGTGTTTGGTTTTCTGTTCCTGTGTTAGTTTGCTGAGAATGATGGTTTCCAGCTTTAGCCATGTCCCTGCAAAGTACATGAACTCATCCTTTTTTATGGCTGCATAGTATCCATGGTGTATATGTGCCACATTTTCTTTATCCAGTCTATCATTGATGGGCATTTGGTTTGGTTCCAAGTCTTTGCTATTGTGAACAGTGCTGCAATAAACACATGTGTGCATGTGTCTTTACAGTAGAATGATTTATAATCCTTTGGGTATATACCCAGTAATGGGATGGCTGGGTCAAATGGTATTTCTGGATCTAGATCCTTGAGGAATCGCCACACTGTCTTCCACAATGGTTGAACTAATTTACACTCCCACCAACAGTGTAAAAGTGTTCCTATTTCTCCATATCCTCTCCACCAGCATCTGTTGTTTCCTGACTTTTTAATGATCGCCATTCTAACTGATGTGAGATGGTATCTCATTGTGGTTTTGATTTGCATTTCTCTAATGACCAGTGATGATGAGTTTTTCATGTTTGTTGGCCGCATAAATGTCTTCTTTTGAGAAGTGTCTGTTCATATCCTTCACCTACTTTTTGATGGAGTTGTTTGATTTTTTTCATGTAAATTTGTTTAAGTTATTTGTAGATTCTGGGTATTAGCCCTTTGTCAGATGGATAGACTGCAAAAATGTTCTCCCATTCTGTACACTGCCTGTTTGCACTGATGATAGTTGCTTTTGCTGTGCAGAAGCTCTTTAGTTTAATTAGATCCCATTTGCCAATTTTGGTTTTTTCTGCCATTGCTTTTGGTGTTTTAGTCATGAAGTCTTTACCCATGCCTATGTCCTGAATGGTATTGCCTAGGTTTTCTTCTAGGGTTTTTATGGTTTTAGGTCTTATATTTAAGTCTTTCATCCATCTTGAGTTAATTTTTGTATAAGGTGTGAGGCAGGGGTCCAGTTTCCGTTTTCTGCATATACAGTTACTGTAGCCTTGTAGTATAGTTTGAAGTCAGGTAGCGTGACGCCTCCAGCTTTGTTCTTTTTGCTTAGGATTGTCTTGGTTATATGGGCTCTTTTTTGGTTCCATATGAAATTTAAAGTCGTTTTTTCTAATTCTGTGAAGAAAGTCAATGGTAGCTTGATGGGGATAGCATTGAATCTATAAATTACTTTGGGCAGTATGGCCATTTTCACGATATTGATTATTCCTATCCAGGAGCATGGAATGTCTTTCCATTTGTTTGTGTCCTCTCTTATTTCTTTGAGCAGTGGTTTGCAGTTCTCCTTGAAGAGGTCCTTCACATCCCTTGTAAGCTGTATTCCTAGGTATTTTATTCTCTTTGTAGCAATTTTGACTAGGAGTTCACTCATAATTTGGCTCTCTGTCTATTATTGGTGTATAGGAATGCTTGTGTCTACAGCCATACCACCCTGAATGTGCCCGATCTCGTCTAAGTTTCATCTTTATGCCCACATCACTCTCTTATATATTCCCAAAAACCTTCTAGAAAGAAATAAATGTAGCAACTCACTTATGATAATGCAACTGAAGGCAACTTTAGAGACAAAGCTGTAACTTTGGGGCAATGGTGCCTAAGCAGAGAAGTCAGAGAACAAGATGGAAGAGGGGAAAAAGTGTTTAAGTAAAAACATCAATGGATATTTTCACTTTATAAGGCAGAATTCTAAAAATAAAAATTGTACTAGCCATATACTGTTGAGTGAAAGAAGCCAGACACTAAAGAAAACACTTACTGAATTATTTGAAAGTTCATAGGATAAAATTGATCTGAAGCTGAAAGGGTAGTGATAAGCTCTGGAAAAGAGGGAGCTACACACATACACACACAGACACACACACACCACTACTTATCTCACAAGGTTGTATCCAATGCACTTAACACAATGGCTCTACTAAATAGTCACTCAACAAAAGTTAGCATAAACAAATAAAAAATAAAAACAAGTTAGCAAAATATATAAATAAGTAGATTGAAAAGTTGTGTAAGGCAATCATGAACAAAAAGTAAATTTACTAATATTAGAAAAAGGAAAATTATCACATTCTTATGCAAACAATATCATAAGAAGAAAAGCTCCATGGGTCAGAAGCTACCATTATAATCTAGCTCTAGACCAACAGCCCCAAACTCCAAGTGGAAATTTCCATAAAATTGCTAGACAGAAAAAGGAAAAGGGTGGGGAGGATGAAAATAAACTTCTGATTCAAAGTGAGCTTATAAACTCAGTTAAAAATTTTAATGCTTGTTTGCTAAGAAACTAATGGAAGCCAATGATTTGAACACAAATATTCTCTAGATGAGAATAATTTTATGAAATGGTCTTACCAAGATTCTTTAAGGATTTTTAGCATGCCTGAACCAGTTAAATGAATACTTAAAGAATATAAAACAAGAACAGGTAGCTATGAACAATAATTTATTAGAAACCTTGGAAATGAAAAACAGTCTTAAAATTAAAAATGTAACAAATGAGATAAAGCCTAGATGGGAACAGTAAAGCAGAAATTAGAAAATTGGAAAATGGAACTGAGATAACCATTCAAAATGCGGCAAAAAAGAGAATAAGAGACAAAAGATTTTTTAAGAGCCATGAAAAACACACTTCAACTTTTATTTAATGAGAGTTTCAGCAGAAAAGCATGGTGGAAAGCGATGCTTGAAGACATAATAGGTGAACACTTTTCAAATTTGAGGAAAGACATGAGTTTTCAGATTGACATTACATTGAGTAAAATAAAGATAAATCTAAATATAGACACATAATGATAAAACTACAGAACATAAAGAATTAGGAGATTATCTCAAAAGAGAGAAAGACATTATCTACAAAGGAAGAGGTGTCAAAACACAGAAGTCAGAAGACTTTGGTATAATGTAGTCAAGCACCACTAGAAAACAACTATCAACCTGGAATTGTACACACGAGTAATCTCATTATAAAATGAGTGCAAAATAAAGATATTTTCAGACACATAAAGTACATACTTTAGTGACTGACCCTCACTAAAGGATCTGTTAAAGAATATAACCTCAAAATACAGATTAACCAGATAAAAATACAAGATAGCAGTCAAATTTGAATTTCAAATAAATAATTTGGGATGTACCTAACTTTAAAAACGTATTTGTTGTTTATCTGAAATTCAAATTTAACTGGGTGTTCTGGATTTTATTTGGCAAATCCTCCCCAAAAGAAGAAACAAATGCAGGAAACAAACACAGGATACAAGAAATACTGCCATCAGAAAAATGACAGTAAATTCATTTAACTGTTAGCTATATGAGGGAAATAGGCTTTATTTCCATTAAGTATACCTTTGACAATACCTGTAAAATAATGACTCTGGTCTAAGCCACAAATCCATTTTCTTCCAAATATGCAAGAGGTTGCCATAATGGCCTTTCAGTGTTCCATGGACAAAGATGTTCTCCTTGATCAAACTCTAGTCAGGCTCCTCTGAACCCTCTTCTCAACTAGGCTCTGACTTCATGCATGCTTCTGTATTTGTGTCTGCATTGTCCAGTTTTAGCTAATATCCTGTTAAGTTAGTTTAGCCAGAATCCCCCATGCTGGATATCCGATTGGGTTCCTCATCTTCCACCAACCCCTAGGTAATGTCTGGTCACCCTGATCTGCCTTCAGCAAGAATACCCTCCTAGGTTGGTTTAGCCAGAATCCCCCCTTACCCCTCATGTGTCCTCTTAGTAATTTTTCACCCACTGATACCACACTCTCACCCTCACTCCTTGGTGATACATTTTCACTTTTCCTTATTTTCAGAGTAGAGCCCAATCTCTCTCCCCTACCCCAAAACTCCACTGCAGTAGTTCTTATACCTGTTACAACAGTTACCTGAATAAAGTCTGCCTTACTCTTCTTTAACAAATGTTATAAACAATATTTTTCTTTAACATTATGTTAAAAGCAGAACAAATCCAATAATTGCTTTCCCAGCACGTATCACAAAGCCCATAATTAATCATATGAAAATGGTGTGATTAATTATAAGAGCTTTGCCTTAAAATTCTCAATCATTTCACCTCATTCTACCTGTCTGTTTGAATCCAGCACTATGCTACAAGACACATTCTTTTCTCCAGCCAGGCAGGCTTTCTTGGGGGGTCTCACCTGCACTTTCTAGTCCTCATTGATCTAGTGTTCTCAAAGCATTCAAAGACCAATCTGCCTTTACCTGTTCACAGTACTGCAGTTCACACTCAATATTTTTTTGGTAATCATTAAGAGGTCTGAAACGCAAGCTACAGTCCAGACAAGCGCTTTGTAACCAAAAAGTCCTTATGCAGAATATTGATCAAGACTGTGGAGTCTCATTTAATAACAGATATGCCCCCTGAAAATATGTACATTATCTCTTCTTTTGTCCAAACAAAATGTGATTTCAGATGCACTCCGATGAACTTTTTATCTAAAAGGAGCCTATGCTGAAAGTTTTGGTAATGAGTATTCTTGTGCCTCAATGTATCGGTTTCATAAATTTATTTTATTAAAGCAGAATGAGTATAATAAAATGACGCTGAAAGAAAGTTATGTGGCTAGCTCTTTCCTATTTCCTTTAATGGGCTCATAGGGAGCCAGATAAAATTCAGCTAGTTCGAAGAGTAAATAAAGCACATTGCATCCTGCTCATTCAAACTGATTTCATTACACTAAATTCCAAGGGCAGGAACAATGTCTTACCCATCATTCATCACACACACTTTCAGTCTATAGCTAGGAGTGTCCCAGCAATTAATGTTTGTGGAATACTGAGTCATTTAAAAAGTCTTCAAGATGATCTAAGACAAAGGAATATACATATACTGAATTATAAAAGTGTAGATGTCTTTTAATTACATTCAGCACGTGCTGAGGTACTGTGGTATTGCCCACAGTACGTGCTAAAAATGTAGAAAATAATACTAAGTTGATTTTATCCTTGTAAACTGAAACTGGTAAGTGACTTTGGTATGTCAAAAGGGATATTTGCTTTTAATAAAATCACCCAACAGACTGATTCCCCAAGTACTTTCAGAACCAAATTCCATTTCTGAAACTTAGATTTACATCTAGCTTTTTAAGAACCCACTTATGGCAAAATATGGACAAAAGAGAGTACTCAGTATTCCCACTCAGGGAAGGCCTGAGTATTAAAGAAAAGCAGCATGGACGTAGGAGCTCTCAGTATTATTTCCATGAGGTATTATTTAATTCTAGTTCTACATCAAACCTTTATAGCATAATAATCAAATGACAAATGCCGCTCTAGATCCATCAGAGCATATAATTGTATTGTTTGTTATGATAAATGAAGCAAATTATAACAATTCCATAATGCTGAGGGTAGCAAGACTGTTGTAGAGCTCCATGTGTGTATATGCAATAAATCATTCCTTTGAAAAGATAATTGCAGTACCACTAGAGAGGAGGAAAAAAAACAACTTTGAAGGCAATTATTTGAAAGCTCCTCAAATCAACATGTATACAGTTGGTTCTTTGTTACTGAGTGCACATTAGTAAAAGTTGTTTCAGGACATTAGTTCACTTGGTTGAAGGAAATAATGTAATTCTAGTTATTAACCACTTTGATTTTAAAAGTGCTCTGTAAACTGAGAAGACATTAGACTGTAAGAACAATGTGGAAGGCACAAGCAATTAGATGCTAAATGGGCTCCTTTTGAAAACCTTTAGGAAAACAAAATCAAAAAGCTTCAAGGCTCTAGGAAAACTGAATGTACATATGTAATGTGAGCAAGTTCGACTTCATTTTACTGACCATCAATATCACAAAGGGAGTGAAATTAAGCCCTTCTCTCAATAGTAATTTTAATAGATTTACTGAATGAAATCATATTATGAGTCAAATGCCTTTGTAATGTAATTTAGCAGTGCCTCCTTGAGGACCCATGAAATAGAATTTTGTGTGTTACTTCACTCTAGAATCATTGCCAAAAAGTTTAACATTGCTTTACAAATATCCTCCTGAGACCTAAGCCAGGATTTGGTGTTACCAGTAGACCATCAGTGAATTGACTAAGGCGGAACCATCTAATATACTCAGTATGAACAAAGTTTGCTGAGGGTCAGTCAGCCGTACCAACTGAGGAAAATGCAAAAAAACTCATGCAATTACTTGAATAAGTCTCCATTCTAATATACAAAATAGATAGCAAGTGATTACTTGCAAATTTGCACTTCCATCACTCCTAAAGTAGTATTTTTATTAACATAAATTGTTCAAAACATTAATCAGCCAGTAGAAGATATGTATTGTACAACTTTCTCTCCCTCCCTCTTGCCTTCCTTCCTCCCTTCCTTCTCTCTTTTCAGAGACAGGGTCTCACTTTCTTGCCCAGGCTTCAGTGCAGTGGCACGATCATAGCTCACTGCAGCCTCGAACTCCTGGACTCAAGCAACCCTTCTGCCTCAGCTTCTCGAGTAGCTGGGATTACAGGCACGTACCACCACACCCAGCAAATTTTTATTTTATTTTTTTTGTAGAGACGGGGTCTTGCTTTGTTGCCCAGGCTGGTTTTAAACTCCTAGCCTCAAGCAATCCCTCTGCCTCAGCCTCCCAAGGTGCTGGGAATACAGGCATGAGCCACTGCACCTGGCTGATAACCATCACTTTTTCATCAAATAAAACAAAATTAATATTAATTGCTTTGACTTCTATTAGCTCTCACAACAGATGGCATATCTTCCAATTAGCAAGTATCTGCATTAGTGATACTTTAAAAAATATAAACAAATATGTAATTGGTAAAGGTGGCCATAGGTGGTGTGAGAGTATAATCCTGGTTAGGGCCGGGTGCAGTGGCTCACATCTGTAATCCCAGCACTTTGAGAAGCTGAGGTGGGCAAATCACAAGGTTGGGAGATCAAAACCATCCTGGCCAACATGGTGAAACCCTGTCTCTACTAAAAATACAAAAAATTAGCCGGGCATGGTGGTGCACGCCTGTAGTGCCAGCTACTTCGGAGGCTGAGGCAGGGGAATCGCTTGAACCCAGGAGGCGGAGATTGCAGTGAGCTGAGATTGTACCACTGCACTCCAGCCTGGCGACAGAGCGAGACTCCATCTCAAAAAAAAAAAAAAAAAAAGAGAGAAAGAGTATAACCTTGGTTGGGCTTATTAACTATCTGTGTGATCTTGGGAAAGTATTTACTTTCTCTGTGTCTCAGTGTCTAATTGGGACTAATAATGCCCTAATCTCATAGGATTGTTTCAAAGATTAAACCAAGTACATAGCATATGGACTAACCCATAGTAAATGATCAATAAAGGTTAGTTCCCTTTCCCTAAAACAGAACAAGATGGTTGATAGCATAAGTTCTGGCCTCATTCTACCTTGGTTTAATTCCTACATGTAGCACTTATTAGCAATATGCTGCACAAATGACTTAGCCTCTCTACGTCTCAATTTCTCCTGTAAAATGGGGTATAACAGTACCTGCTTTAAAAAGAAAATTTAAAGGCTAATGGAAATAACTGATATGAAGTGCTTATTAAACAAAGCGTCTGGTACACAGTAAATTTAGTTATTAAAATCAAATTAATTCATTAAATTATGTATTTATTTTCCTCTTTATAAGTTTATGACTTCTGGGCTTACAAACATAGTTTATCATGAATCACTAAAAATATGTTGGTTTTATTTGTAAGTCATTGGTACTTGACCAAGTAAAATAAAGCTATAATGAGAGCTTCTACGCTGGGCGTGGTGGCTCACGCCTGTAATCCCAGCACTTTGGGAGGCTGAGGCAGGCGGATCACAAGGTCAGGAGATCAAGACCATCCTGGCCAACATGGTGAAACCCCATCTCTACTAAAAATACAAAAAAATTAGCCAGGCATGGCAGCGCGCGCCTGTAGTCCCAGCTACTCAGGAGGCTGAGGCAGGAGAATTGCTTGAATCTGGGAGGCGGAGGCTGCAGTGAGCCAAGTTTGTGCCGCTGCCCTCCAGCCTGGCGACAGAGCGAGACTCTGTCACAAAAAAAAAAAAAGCTTCTTATCTCATCAACAACAAATATGAACCCTTTCTTCACCCTCATGAAATCTATTTTTTTTTTTTTTTTTTGAGATAGAGTCTCGCTCTGTCGCCCAGGCTGGAGTGCAGTGGCACGATCTCGGCTCACTGCAAGCTCCGCCTCCCAGGTTCAAGCCATTCACCTGCCTCAGCTTCCCGAATAGCTGGGACTACCGGTGCCTGCCACTGCGCCCGGCTAATTTTTTTTTGTATTTTTAGTAGAGACGGGGTTTCACCGTGGTCTCGATCTCCTGACCTCGTGATCCGCCCGCCTCGGCCTCCCAAAGTGCTGGGATTACAGGCATGAGCCACCGCGCCCGGCCAAATCTATTTTTTAAAAATTGGGCCTCTGGGTTCACAAAAGTGAATAAGACTGGGTCCTTGATGTCTGAGAAATCAGCCTGTCAGGAAAAGAAAGAGGTGAACAACAATATATAATGTGAATAAATAATTCCAACACAGAGTAAGAGGAAATCCTACTACTGTCTGGGGGACTCTCATGGTGGTTTTCACTAAGGGTGTGGCATGGAGCATAAGTAGGGGACCGATCTTCAGGCCAAAAAGAGGAGCTACTTGGAGGCAAGGTTTCTATATTTTCTGTTTAGAGGTACTATGTTAACTCTAAGTAGACTATGAAAACTTAAACTGTTAAATTCCTGATTGCTCTAGGAATTATAATATAAACGGTCTATCAGTTACTACATACATTATAATTCCTAGAGCAATCCCTTTAAAATAATACAAAAAGGCCAGGCACAGGGGCTCACACCTGTGATCCCAGCACTTTTGGAGGTGGAGATGGGTGATTTGCTTGAGGCCAGGAATTCGAGACCAGCCTGGCCAACATGGTGAAACCCCACCTCTACTAAAAATACAAAAATTAGTCAGGTGTGTTGGTGCTACTCAGCTACTCAGGAGGCTGAAGCAGGAGAATCACTCGAACCCAGGAGGCGGAGGTTGCAGTGAGCTGAGATCATGCCACTGCACTCCAGTCTGGGCAATAAACAAGACTCCGTCTCAAAAAAAGAAAAAAAAAAAGGTAAAATGATGCAAAAATATATTGGTAAAAAGCCAATAAATAAAATGGAATTCTAAGGAAAGGGAAAGAAAACAACAAAAAAATTCCTGATCAGACAAAGATGTTTAGATAGACCTAAATCTAACCACATCAATAACTATGAGGTAGGAGATCAGCAGGACTTATTTTCTGAGCACTAATCATGACCATGCTAATCAAAACAGGATGTAGCAGAAAAAATGGTCAGAACCAACTGAGGGCCATGAAGGCAACCTCTAGTCGCCCTCACTGCTCATTAGCATAAAGACACTCCCACCAGCACTATGACAGTTTACAAATGCCATGACAGTGACCCAGAAGTTATCTTACATGGTTCCAGGAACTCCCCATTTATTTTCTAGAAAATTCTAAATAACCTGCCCCTTAATTAGCATATTATTAAGAGTGAGTATTAAATATAGCTAGCCAGCAATTTACAGGGACTGCTGCTCCGGATGGCTACTGTTGCTGTATGCTGCTGCTGCTGCTACTATGCTGGGCCACCCCACCTGTGGGACAGCCCTGATCTGTCTATGGAGCAGCCATTCTGCTGTACCTGCTACTCTAAGAAACTTGCCCTCTTTCACTGCTGGCTCAGCCTTGAATTCTTTCCTGAGCAGAGCCAAAAACCCTCTCAGGCTAGGCCCCAATTTTGGGGTATGCCAGGATCAATTACTTTAGATTATACTGCAATAAACACCCCTATTAAGAGGCAGAGATATCAGAATGTAGAAAAGAAGCAAGACTCAACTACATGTTGTCTACAAGACACCCATTGTAAAGGTAAAAAAACACAGACTGAAATTTGCCAGAGGTGAAAGAAAAAAATCTTAGCAGGCAATTTTAACACCTCTCTCAACAACTGACAGAACAAGAAAAATTTCACAAGTATTTGCATATTAAGCAATACATTTCTAAATAATCCATGGGTCAATAACAAAATCAGAATAATTTTTAAGAATTGAACTTATTATTGCAGCACCAGTCACAATAGCCAAGATACGGAATCATCCTAGGTGTCCTACTCAAAAATAGATGAATGGATAAAGAAAATGTGGTGTATATACACAACAGAGTACTAATCAGTCATAAAAATGAATGAAATCCTGTCATTTGTGTAACATGGATGGAGCTGGAGGACATTATGTTAAGTGAAATAAGCCAGGAACAGAAAGTTAAACACCACATACTCTCACTCATAAGTGGAAGCAAAAAAAAGTTGATCTCATTCAAGTAAAAAGTAGAACAGAAGATAACTAGAGGCTGGGAAGGGTAGAGGGAAGGTGAAGGTAAAGAGAGATTTGTCAAAAGATACAAAATGACAGCTGATATCATTTGGCTGTATCCCCACCCAAATCTCATCTTGAATTCCCACATGTCGTGGGAGGGACCTGGTAGGAGGTAATGAATCATGGCGACAAGTCTTTCCCTTGCTGTTCTTGTGACAGTAAGTTTCACGAGATCTGATAGTTTTAAATATAGGCGTTCCCCTGCACAAGTTCTCCTTTTTTTGCCTGCTGCCATCCATGTTAAGATGTGACTTGATCCTCCTTGGCTTCCACCGTGATTGTGAGGCTTCCCCAGCCATGTGGAACTGTAAGTCAGTTAAAACTCTTTCTTTTGTAAAATGCCCAGTTTCGGGTATGTCTTTTTCAGCAGTGTGAAAACGGACTAATACAACAGCTAAATAGGAGGAATAAGTTCTAGAGTTTCGTAGCTATATAGTTTCAAATAGGTAGAAGGAAGATACACTAAATGTCCAATTATAAATGTTCAAGATGATGGATTTGCTAAATACCTTGATCTGATCACTATACATTTTAAGTATCAAAGCATCACTACATACCCCATAAATATGTATAATTATTATATGCTGATAAAAAATAAAAGGAAATTTTTTAAAAACTTGAACTTAAGAAGATGACACAAAATTCAGGGACACAGTTAAAGTCAGAATCTAGACTGACAGAAATTTACAGCCTTTTATTTATATTTCAGAAAAAGAAGAAAGGCTGACATCAATGACCTAAGTATGCATCTAAAGAAATTAGAAATAGTAGCAACTGAACAAAAAGGTAGAGGAAAAGAAAACAAAGATCAGAAATTAGTGAAATAGACAAATGTTTTCAACAAAGCAAATAACTGATTCTTTGGGGGAAAAAATTGGTAACGTTGATAAACCACTGGCAAGCCTAATTCAAGAAAAACAAATATAGCACAAGTAGCAATATAAATAAAAGGGATGGGGGTTGCTATATAAATTAAAAAGAAAAGAGCGTATTAGGAAAACATTTCATATTAATAAATTTGACATTTTGGATAAAATGACACTTTCTAAGGTAATACAGATTATTAAAACTGACACAAAGTAGTAATGGAAAATCTGAATAATTGTATAGCTATTAATTTGCTCCATAACTGAAACACTTTCTAAAAGAAAACTTTTGGACCAAATGTCTTCTCCTGTGAATTATGCTAAATACGTAAGGAAGAAATAACACCATAAAACTATCCGAGAGAGTAAGCCTTCTGTCTTCAAATATCTATGAATGGCAAAAAATGGCAAACAGATAAACACAAACACACCATACCAAGAGAACATATGTATATTTTATCCATTTGACATTAAGAGAAATTAGGAGCATCTGACATTCTGGAAAATGTACCTAACGATTAGCTATGCAGGATTGGATTAGTGAAGGATAAATAAGGACCCTCCTCTGTCCTCTAGTTTAATGGAACAACTACAAGAAAGCCTTTTCTGCGGAATAGAGTTCCCCAACAACCTTGTAATGAAATGTCTTTGGAAGTACTGAGCTTCCTGTCCATAGAGGTGATTTGATAGCTTCTTAATAACTATTGGCCAGGGATATGATAGAGTATTTTTATCCTGAGCAGTATATAAGGTTAGATGGCCCATAGGCACATTCCAGTTCTATGATGCTATCATTACCATCTGTCCCCTGGGACAGAGACTGTGCATGAAAAGAAAGGAATTACATTTCAGCCTTTCACGTAAGTTTTAGCCCCTCAACACCTCGTTTCCTGAAGTGTCCCCTGTTATTAGGTATGTCTTGTTTTGTAGGACAGTTGATCATTTAGTGGCCTGTTTACAAACATTTAAAGGCGTGTTTATGGGGCAGCCATCATATTTCTCTTCAGTCTGTACTTCTGCGTGCTAAACACACTCATGTTTCTAGGCCTTTCACAAACTTGGTTGACTTTATTAACCAAAAGACAGTAATGAACACTGAACACTCAAACCCCAAAATCAGTCTGATGGGCACAGTGTATAAGGTTGTTACTTCCACTGCCCTGTTAATTCTATTTCTACTAATGCATCCTACAGAGGTGCAAAGGCTATAGACTTTTATCCAAATCTATAAAACAATAACTTGGTTTATATTGCAAAATATGCATCTTAAAATCTATTCATTATTTAATTTAACCTACTCATTCATCCATCTAATTAATTCAATGATACCTTAAATTCTGACTCTAAAATAATGTAGATTAATCCACTATTCCCATGTTACTAAGTTTTGCAGATGTTTCTCAAAATGTGTCATGGGTGTCCTCTCCTTAAGTGGTTAATTCTAATTTTCTCAACATTCTGTGACACATGATGAGGGCTTACAATATTTTTAAGACAAAGTCTTTTAAAGACAGAACTATATGTGCATTTCTAAAAAAATTCTTTTACATTACCAAAGACTCTACATATCATAAAAGTTACACAGATGCACTATAGATAATTGAGAAAATTCTCAGATAAAAAATCAAGATATTCCTTTGACATGAGCCATTTGAATAGGGCGATAGACAATTTACTTGAGAAAATTCTCAGGTAATCAAGATATTCCTTTGACATGAGCCATTTGAATAGGGGGTTAACCTATACTCTGTAACATGACCTTAATCTACTCTATCCTAAATACATATGCTGGTGAAGGATACAGAGCCTCAGAACACAAATCAGAAGACATGTGCCATGTTCTCAACATGGCTTTTGGTTCTATCAGACTCTGGGAGGCTCTCTGCTTTCTCAGTTTCAATGTATACATATTTCCAAATTACTAATAACAACATCTTCATCCTAGACATGTAAAGGGAAATTAGAAGCATTGGTCTTCCCATAAAGTAACTAAAACAAAATATGATATGATATATGGGTACTAAACTAGGCCTTGGTAAACTCGTTATAATCTCAGCTCTATGCTGCCACAAGAAAGTCACTTAACCTCTCTACGCTTGAGTTTTCTCATTTATAAAGTAGACACTGGACCAGACAATCTCCCAGCTTCCCCCTGCTTGTACAAATTTGCTGTACTCTTCAACATAAACCAAAGTACTCAGGGCATTTCACACTTAGCTACATAGCTTCTCTTATTGCCTAGGCAAAATGTGTTTACTCTGATATCTAGTTCCTGAGATGACCAACAACATTTTGATGAGAGGAGAAAAGGGAACTCTGTTGCCCAACCATGCATTGGCAATGAAGTAGAACTGCTAAGTACATGTGGGTGCCTGCAAGCACATGTGTGCACACACCCATGCAAGGATATGAGGTGACTAGCATGGAAACCACAGTGTGCTCTCTAACGTGATCCAAACTCTTTTAAATTCTATCCAAACTCTTTTAGATTAAAAACTTGCATCGGCCAGGCGCAGTGGCCCACGCTTGTAATCCCAGCACTTTGGGAGGCCGAGGCGGGCGGATCACGAGGTCGGGAGATCGAAACCACGGTGAAAACCTGTCTCTACTAAAAAATACAAAAAATTAGCCGGGCGTGGTGGCGGGTGCCTGTAGTCCCAGATACTCGGAGAGGCTGAGGCAGGAGAATGGCGTGAACCCGGGAAGCGGAGCTTGCAGTGAGCCGAGATTGCGCTACTGCACTCCAGCCTGGGCAACAGAGCGAGAATCCGTCTCAAAAAAAAAAAAAAAAGCTTGCATCAAGTTTCAGTGGTAGTAAAGCAATTCCAATAACCATATTTTAAACTTACTTCCTTACATTTCCTTAGCCAAAAGGAGTGAACACGAGGTGGTTCACTGTGACAGGCTGGGCGAATGAGCAAGCCGTGGCAAACAACTGAAGTTTCTAAAAAGCCAAAACAACTGTTGAGTCCACATCAATGCATTCAGTTAGTCTTACCTTGGCAAAAGGTGTTGTTAACCCGCTTATAACCTGGTAGGCATTCCATCATTTGGTTGTATCCATGATAAGCTGTAAGGGAAGAAATGCTTTGTTATGTACTTAAATTCTTACAATCTTAGACTATTGCAAGTGATATCTGAAGCCATTTAAGGTATTAGTAAACTTACTTATTCATTTATTAATATAAGAAACCAATACCAATGTATATCTCCATAATTTCTTTCCCATTCTGCTTATTTTTCAGGATACTTCTTATTTTGCAGTAAAGTCCCAAGAAATTATCAGTAAATCTTTATTATGTTAACTGAAACAATCCTAAGATTGTTGTACACTTTCTTCTAATTAGTGATTACATATTTCCATCACAAAGGATCTATTCCTCCCCATTGATGTGCTTCAGGTTTTGGATTTTCTTATCCATTGTAGGTAGGGTTACTACACGTCCTGGAACATTCTGGGTGATGTCTGTTATTCCAGCAAAGTTAATTAACAGTACTTGACTCCCCAAAGTGTCCCAGTTTAGACAATAAATTATACACTCATCCTAATTGCTGGCTCGGGTATCCCAGTCATGAGATGATTCTCACTATTATGAACCTGAGAAGAATAGGCAGGTGATGAGAGGAAGTCAGGAAATTAAAAGGGCTGCATTCAGAATATGCAAACAATACAAATGTTGCAATCACCAACTTCTCAACAAAACCCTATTTCCTGAGATTCTGATACTTTACAGTGAGACTTGAGACCACCTGGCATAGCGGATGCAGCCAAAGTTCTGGGATGTGGCAGAAGTGGGTTTCAAATCCTCTTCCTATCAATAGCTGTGACCTTGGGAAACAAGCCTCTTGGGTTTCACACAGAAATTCTATACAATGAGGGTATTTCCCATCTACCGAGCAGGGAGGAGTTCTTCTGCAGTTTAGAGATAATTCATGAAAAATGCCTACCACAGGGCCTAAGTGTGCTAAGCACTCCCAAAGTGTCAAATGCCATTACTATGTCCTGCAGCAAGGAATTCTTCTATTAAGAGGATACTGTGCGACAGAAAACAAACTATAATCAAAATGGGATAAAAGATTAGACCACTAAAAAAGACTTGAAAGAGGAATAAAAGGGGAAAGCAGAAAATAAAAAGGGAAATTTTCTTTTAAAAAATAAAATTATTTCAGCCTCCCCATATGCTCTTTATCTGTCACCACTAAAGGAACAGGGTGGATATGTACTGGGGTGTCCCTCTTCTCCTTCAATTCTTTTTTTTGCTGTATTTCCCCTCTCTTCAGATTCCCCCAAATGCCTAAAAGATCAGAGTGAGGCACCTGGGAAAGGCAAATTAAAAGAGGGGAGATATGGGCGTGTGGGAGTCCCCCCATTCAGCTCCTTGGCCTCACATCTGTCTTGTCCCATAGACCTCTGGAGCAGGCTTCCTGCAGAGATTGTGGGATCTCTGGCTGCAAATTCCTCAAAGTCAAAAGAGATGGATATTAACTTGTTTTAGAAGTTTCAACAGTCATCTACTTCAAGGCAGAGAGCCAGACCAGGCAATCTCTTACAGTCCTCCTCAGCTTAGGATTTTATGTTCATTTTCTTCTCAAAAGTTTTAAAGGACAAGTGACTTGTTGATGCTAAGCACATTTCTAATGGGTCACAAACTATTTAATGAAATCATTTGCAGATTTAAAATTAAGATTTCACAGCAAAAAAAATGATCAACAATGAAAGGTCTTTCTGTATATGGCTAAACAAAAACTTCAAATGTTAAATAAAAGCCACTTGAAAACTACAGTTTGAACTAGTTTGAGTGAAAAAAAAAGAGGTGTGGAACTCAAAACCATAGCGTAGAAAGCCAAGGAAAGTCTGCTTCCTTCCAAACTGAATATGATTTAGAGAGAAGTCCCAACCAAGGAAAGGAAAACTTTTTAAATGACACAGGAAGAATGTGACCCTGAGTGTGTTTTTTGGGAGTGAGTCACTTAAGAGGACATAAACAGAATAAATGTCAAGATGTTAACAGTTTACTTCATTTATAGTCCACATTGCCCTTCCTGAAGTGAAGGCAGTTTCTTCAATTTTATACATTAAATGAGCCGACATATGGATTTTTTTCACCAACATTTAGTTAAAAGTGACAGCAACTTTGCACTTTCACATTCAACTAAGTTCTTATCAAGATTAAAATATAGAGCTCACAAACCACAGAAATCAGTGAACTCATCTTAGATAAAAATGACGCAATTCTAGACAAAAATGACGAAAGGTCAAGAGTGGAAGTTAGGGATTAAAAAAAAATAAAAGGACAGTAGGAGTCCCTTTACCTTTAATGTCTATCACATCCCTGCTACTTTGGGGTTTGGACACGAGAGAAGAGAAGCAGCTAAGCAAAAGATACACAAAGAAGGCGGTAAATGAAAAAGGAAAATAAGAAAGATGGGAAAGGTATTTAATATTAGAGAACATAGACTTAGGCCCAAAACAAAGTTCTATGAACCTAACTTCCCTCATCCTTAATCCTTAGACCTAACAGTGGAAAACATATCATTCTCCTCAATATTCCTACAGACAGACAGACAGACATGGTAAACAAAGAAGAGGCAGGTTTAAAAAAAAAAAAAAAAAGATGGCAATGCCTTTTCAACGTTTTAGGTATAGATTCCTGCTTAATGATCCGTAAGACTCAATAGCAAACGAAAGAGCTGGGAGTCGAACTCAGGTCTACTTAACTTCAAACACTAAAATTTTTAAATCAAACCAAATGTATCATAGCTATCCCTTTGGTCAGGTTGTCAAAATAATTTTAAGCAAATGGATCTTCCAGTGAGGATGAACCATCACACTCAACCTATTTCCTGGAAATTTGCATTGCAAATAATCATCGAATCAGCTTAGAACATCTACTTGGAAAATTCTTTCAGTACTGAAAATGTCCTTATTTACATGGATTATTTTTGTAAATGAAGAATTAATTAATTATGAGGAAATTTGGTGGGCATTTCCACAAGTTAAGTCTTCTAAAAAGAGATGAGTAGTATCAAAAAAATAAATAAAATTACTTGCTTTAGGCATTTAGAAAATCTGTAAGTTTGTGAGACAAAGAAGTCCAAATGAGAGACAATTACTTAAAATGAATTATTATACCGGCAGAGGAACAAATGGTATAAGAAAGAGATATGGAATACTAATGCCCAGATGGCAAATTCTAGATTGAACATAGAGGTTTAAAAGGCATTTGAGAATACGATCAAATCTACAGATGTTTAAGAGGAGTAAACAAAAATTATTCATTTAAAGCAAATGAGAAATTTCTTGCAGTATAAAGAATAAAAAAATTATAAAAACTTCAGTTATATGAGGCAAAGAAAGATGATTGACAAAAATGTCACTTGCTCTCTTGGCAAAAACATGATGAATAAGGGTCAGAAAGCTCAACTTAAACCAAGTCATCTCTGCCTCTAAAAAGTATTTATGGCCAGGCATGGTAGCTCACACCTGTAATCCCAGCACTTTGGGAAGCAGAGGCAGGCAGATCACCTGAGGTCAGGAGTTGGAGACCAGCCTGGCCAACATGGTGAAACCCCATCTCTATTGAAAACACAAAAATTAGCTGGGCGTGTTGGCAGATGTCTGTAATCCTAGCTACTCGGGAGGCTGAAGCAGGAGAATCACTTGAACTCAAGAGGCAGAGGCTGCAGTGAGCCGAGCTTGCCCCATTGCACTCCAGCCTGGGCGACAATAGTGAAATTCCGTCTCAAAAAGAAAAAAAAGTATTTATTAGAAATCAGTTATCCAGAGTTAATACTACATTGAAAAACTAAAGGTACAAATTATTGTCAGGAAGAGAGTATTAAAAAGGTGTAAACCTGATTTATTCAACTCAACATGTTCTGAACAAATACTTTAAAAGCAAATCAAAGCCTGGAGGTGTTAATATAGATTAATGTTGCCGAGGTCTGTGACAGCATAAAACCAGTGTTAGAAAACATGGGAAAGAATTGTGTCCTAGTGATTATAAATTTCTCTTTTACAAATCAACAACCAATTATTTCTCCATTTTAGCTTTCCTTTTAATGAAATTTGAAAACCGATAATATAACAAGAACTACAACATAAGTTGTGGATATTAATAAAAATCTCATTTAAGGAATTTAAACCTAGGAAATAACAACTGCACTTTTTATAGGGTTTGAAACATTTATTTACCATTTTAAAAGAGATCTTATTTTCTCTTCCCCTGAGACAAAAAGTCCATTTTAGCTCATTACCACTTAAGACTTTTTTCCCCATAAGTAATCCAACTAAAGAGGATAATTAATAACTGTGCTTATTACAAAATAATTGACATGAAAACTTTTTCAGACTTGCAAATTTTCTGGAAATGCATATTATAGTACTACATTCTAGAATTCAGTAAGAGAGTTCTTTGAAAGTCTAATATTGCCTCATCATTAAAGGAGTAATCATAAAAAACAGATATGCTACATTAACCTGCAAAGGAGTGAAGAAACATTACTTACATGGTTTCTTGGGGCATTTCTGGCATTTGTTAAAGCCCCAGGAGGTACCCACAGTTCCACAGCAGTCCTCTTGCTTTGAAAGGCCAGGGAGCGCTTTGCCACACTGCAATGATTAGGTGTGAAATATGAAGGTTAATTGAGTGCAGGATGCCCAGCCCCAGAGCACTGCTGTTCCTCACAGTCACACTATAAACCAGTTCCCTTGTTATCGACACAATTAGAAAGGAAAAAAACTATAAAACTTGGAAGGAAAATACCTGGACAGAAATCAATACAACACAAAAATGAACAAGTACATTTCCAAATGGCAGCATCTTGATGTTTCTAGTCTAAGAAAATCTGTCACTGCTCAGAGTACTTCATAAAACTTACGTTTCCAATGCCTTTTTTTCTTAATAAGAGCCTCATAGTGTATAAGATCAATATAGGCTTTTTAGATTTTAGTTGTATCTGTCTGTTTAAATCTCTTGTGTGGATCATCAGGGAACAGAACTCTAAGGGTATGGCATGTGTGTAAAATGTAAGAAGATGGCACAGGTCCCACCTACAAGAGGCTTCTGGTCTTCCTATAACCCCAAGGCCTGGGCACAGACAGGACAGAAGAAACAATTACTGGCTGGGCCAAATCAGCTCTAGCAGAGACGAAGGCTCCAGGCAGCCAAGTATTCTGACCCAGGGAGGTCAGCCAAGCTAGGAAGGTGCCAGCATGTTTAAGCGAGACGAGCTTGAGAAGGCAGAAGAGTAGGACTTAGAGGCTACTGGTGCAACACCGGTTGTCCAGTGTTGAGACCAGACAAGACTCCTGGTCAACCACAGGAAGTGAGAAAAAGCTGAGAGGCAGGGGCCTGAAGTTAGACCACCTCAATGGGGTGAGGAAGTGCCTAAGAAAACAGATCCTGCTCTGTGGACCCATCCAAAGGCCAGCCTGAGGGGAGGACCAGCTGACTCTCCACCCCTGCTATGCAGGCTAACACACCCCACATTTTTGTCTCCTATGCAAACACAGAGCGTCCAAGGGGTTATTCTGCCTTTCTCTGCCTCAGCCTCTACAAAAATCCTCCCAACAGTTTCCAGAGTTGTCTTTCCAAAGACAAGTCTGATCACATAACTGATTAAAAACTTTCACTGACTCTCCATTGTCTGAAAACGGCACACTCTAGAACGATCGATAAGGTCCTTCCTATTCCCGCCTAAGGCAATCTCTTGTCCCCATCCACCTCTATCCTGCAGACATACCAAAGGGCTCTTTATTTTCGGAACAAACCATGTCCTTCCAAAAGGAGCATGTCTCGCTGGAACACCCTCTCCTTTTTTCTTTCCCAGAATAAACTTTATTCAACCCGTGAGATGTATTAATAGCTCTGAAGAACCATCACTATGAAACCTCCCCTATCTCCTTAATTCCAATGAGTTCCTCCCTCCTTTTTACCCCACAGCACTGTCTAAACAGTCTACTGCCTCTGAGATGCATTTTTGTTAAATGCGTATGTATCTTATGTTTATATTCCAGTACACAGTACACGTTGCAAATGCTCAGGCAACGCTGCATGAAGAAAGGAACAACCAACCTAGGGAACTAAGGAAAAAGCTAGTTGTAGGCCATCCAGGCAAGCAATGGCTATGTGAAAACCAATGGAGGGGCCAGGCATGGTGGCTCACGCCTGTAATCCCAGCGCTTTGGGAGGCTGAGGCGGGCAGATCACGAGGTTAGGAGATCGAGACCATTCTGGCCAACATGGTGAAACCCCGTCTCTACTAAAATATAAAAAATTAGCTGGGCGTGGTGGTATGTGCCTCTAGTCCCAGATATTCAGGAGGCTGAGGCAGGGGAATCGCTTGAACCCGGGAGGTGGAGATTGCAGTGAGCCGAGATTGCACCACTGCACTCCAGCCTGGCGACAGAGCAAGACTGTCTCAAAAAAAAAAAAAAAGGAAAACCAATGGAAGTTTAGCATCCATACCCCAGGCTAGTGAGCAGTGTGGTGACAGAAGGTCCAGGCAGGTGGTGGCCCTCAAAAGGACAGCAAGTAGTAGACACCAGTCACCTGGCAGGCCTCCAGGGGCAGCGATTCTTTCCTGCCAGGCCCAAGCATGCAGCATTCTGACTGAGGTGCTAAGTGACTACATATCCAAATTGTAAAACAAGACCAAACCACAGAAGGCCCAGCTAAGTTTTAGTTACATCATAGCTTTGATGTTCTAAGATTTTATTATTTTTAATGATTTCAACAGGATGCTGTGTGCTCTCCAACAGCAGTATATGATAGTGATTAAAAATGTGACTCAGGAGTTAGAGAGGCCTGAGTATGAATTCTGACTGTAGGACTTCTTACATGCATTATCTTAGACATTTTCCTACCCATAACACAGAGTACATAATAGTATCTTTCTCATAGTCATGAAACATGAAAGAAAAAAGGCATGTGCAATGCTGAACATTATAGCTGAGCACTTACATGTGTCAGCTATCATTACCATTATTATTATTATTATCATAGATAAAAGCTCCCTACTCCAGATGTCCCATTTGATGCCCCTAATGTTTGTCGGATTCCCCAGGGAGTAGAAGGCGTGTGAGTAGAGTAGATTGTAAATGGTCCTGTCAATCAAACAAGTTAGTCTAACTGCCCTCTCGAAAGTACCAGACTCCGTAACAAATGACCCTGTGAGACAAAATGAATTTCCCTAATATAAAAGCCGGTGTTAAAGACATTTTGAGTTAAGCAAAAGTAGGCATACGAAAACAATTGCTTTTTTTTTTTTTTTTTAGATGAACTTGAAAAACACGTAATTCTGGGGAAGGCACTGAAAAACCCCTAGTGTAAGTCAGTAAAGCCCAAGACCATCACATCTCATGAAACAAAGCCCAAGACCATCACATCTCATGAAACAAAGCCCAAGACCATCACATCTCATGAAACAAAGCCCAAGACCATCACATCTCATGAAACCAGGGCAGTAACTCCTGCAGACACGTAACACGCATTCCTTGAGATAAGGAAACTCTCTTATAAAACAACACAACTGGATAAACAATGAGTGACGTCGTGTGCCAGATACCAACGCACTGACCCGGGGAAGTCTGTTTGAAGACAGGGCTCTCAGCGAAGTGTTTAACCACATGCAGTGAGGGAAAGTCCCCGAGGTTGGAACAGCGGCAGGGCCACAGATGAACAGTCTCAGACACGGGGGAAGACTGGACCAAAAAAAGAGTGATGAAGTGGTAGGTGGGTAGGTAGTCACAGAGATGGCAAAACAAACATGCACAGGCACGTACATGCAGAGTGGGGAGAAGAAGAGGGAGAGACAGATCCAACGTGAGAACAGACGGGAACCTGAGAGAAGACAGGCACATATTTGGGGCTGGAATCAGGTAGTTTCCATACTCCTTGAGCTTAATCACAAAACATGTAACTCTGAAATATGAAGGACTGAAGGGAGGAGAGGCAAACAATGGCCCAGGCCTAAGACTGGGAACAAAATGATTCTGTAAAAACACAGAGGTCCCCACTGTTGCAACCTGGCTGCCAAAGCGTGCTTAGGGTTTAATTCCAGTTTTATAAAACTTATGTAAGACACCAGTTCACATCACATGCAGATCATTCTTGCACTGGATTCTTTAGGTTCGTCTCCTAATCAAGCAAAACACTCAACACTTGCTGATTTTATATGCTCAAAATGTTAGTAGCAGTTAAAATCCAATTTTCACCTTGGATTCCTAGAATGTTTTATTTGGTAGGGCAAAAATAAATCATTTTTTCTCAACCGGGCCTCTAGAAAGGTACAAGGTTTTCATTACATGATTCAGGCTGCTTCATCCCATGGCTTTGTTTTTGCAGGTCCACAGCCAAGAGCAGCATAAGCCATCCAAATTGATTAAATAAATGGTAGTGTAGGTGGTACCAAAACACCGTGTGTGTCCTGAAACTGGGTCTGCACAGTATAAGAATAAGCTACAAGAGATGAAGTCACAGTTATAACAAGACTCAAAGATCTACATATGCCCTTCGGTTATTTAACTCTGAAGAGGCTTCGATGCCCAGCCAGAAACTCCATCTGAGAGATCTTTGTGGCCATACTCAGGGCTCTCACCCAAGAGACCACTGAACACCAGGGCCTCATCTGGATGTAGGAAATGCCTAGAAGAAAAGAAGGTAGAGGAAAGATCTTCTCTCTCCCACACCAAAAGGCCACACTGAAGAGAATCACATGGAATAGGATGAGATCAGCTTTCAGAAAATCCTTGTCTATGACTGCTAGGTTCTGCCTTTTGGTGAGACGTAATCACACGGATATAGGCTCACGCTAACTATATTTTTACGCACAGATTGAGGTGATGTTTTACAAGTTAAAAACACAAATGGAATTCCTCCTTTGTGAATTATTCACTACATTAACATGGAAAGCCTTATCATTTCAGGATGTGTCTTACGAATAAGCAATCCTGGAGAAATGTGCTAAATTTACAACCCGATATTTAGCTAAGTCAAGTCCGAAACAAAAATCCTATCGGGTCTAACAAGCTACAGTGCCTCAAAAAGCTCACATAACCTTGGGCTGCAGGGACACTACAACCCTACACAGCCATCCCAGGATTCAGCCCACACACGACCTAGCTGAAGCAGTGCAAGCAGAGAAATGAAAGTTCTGGCAACCAGGTCCTGTGAGGATCAACTGAGGAAAGGCGGAACGGTGAGACTACATGCAGACATGATGGCAGTGTTCAGATACCCTGAGCAAGAGGAAGCCTGTCGCATGATAAAGGTCCAGGTTGAGGATCTCTGATCTAAAACTCTTGGGACTAGAAGTATTTTAGATTTCAGTTATTTTCAGATTTTAGAATATTTGCAAATACTTACCAGTTGAGCATCCCAAATCCAAAAGTACAAAATCTAAATTGTTCCAACGAGCATTTCCTTGGAGTGTTATGTTGGTGCTCAAAACATTTTGGATTCTGGAGCATTTTGGATTTCAGATTGTTGGATTTGGGATGCTTAACTTGTATTGGCAGGACTAAAGGCTACAAATCATAGAAAGAGTGGATTCAACCTCATTAAGTAGAAGATCTTTTCAACAGTTAATGCTCCTTAACAGTGGAAGATGCTGACTTCACTAGGAGCTGACCGCGGAAAACCATCTCTCAGGGATGCCCAGGATCTGAAGCAGATGACCTTCACAATTTCTGCAAGGTCTAAGGTTCTGTGGTCACTACATACTGATAGGTTACATTATCCCATCTAGGAAATACAAGTTACTACACACCACAGTAAAACTCAAGTGTTTCTGCTGCTCTCACATCTATAATAGGACTGCGTCTGGGAAGACGGCCTCCTAACCACCTCCTTTTGTCTTATCTCCTCCTCCCTCATTTCCACATCTCTAGAGTTGCTCACGCTGCCTGGGCCTCTAACTACAGGACTTATACAAATAAGGCAAAAGGAAGAAAAACAAACAAAGCTACTCCCAGCCTTGATTCACCAGTGCACTGGTCATGATTCCTACACTGACTGCATGAAAATAACTTTTCAACCCTTCCTATTTGCACACCTGTATGAACACTGTGATGCAGATGGTAAGGCTATTCAAGAATCATTACAATTATTCCACAAATATCCATGTTACTACATTTACAACACAAAATTATTATAAGCAATAGTGAAAGAACCTTCAATTTTGAAGCTAGTTGTCAAAAATTAGATTGCAGGGTAATGTATGTATCTAAATCTTGGCCTGATTGGGAACACATACCTTCAGACTTTAATCTCATTTTTGAGGTAATACTGTAGCACTTCCCTGATATTCAAAGTTGGGCTGTGATCACAATCACTTTTACATCTGCCTATCAATGTGACAGGAAGGATAGTTTAAAACTTATTTGGTAACCAAGGATTACAATTTTTGTCAGTTAAAAACTCCCCACTGGAGTTGCTTCAGAGCTGAATGATGATTTGAAGAGACTATGATAGATGGTGGAGCACGGTTTCATAAGGTTTTATAAGATTAACTTTTCAGGTATTAAAATCGCTGGTACCTATAGTGCCTACAATGTACCCTCATTCCAAGAGTGTTTGCTGCACTGTGCAGAGTCCTGGGGAAGGAGGATCCAGCAGTGGTGGTAAGAAAAGAGTGCTGGACTAGAGTCATTAGACTTGGATTGAAATCCCAGATACTTCTTACTAGCAGTGAGAAGTTCAGCAGATCATCCAACCTCTCTGAGCTAGTAATCCCAACCCCAAAGGATTGTGAGATTATATGATGCTTGTCCAATCACAGATACTGGGACTCCATCAACCCCCGTGTGGGGATTAGAAAAGGGCAGCTGTAGGATGTGACCTGCACCAGGACATAGAGTTTGATGAGCAGAGCATGGGCTGGACTCCAGGCCCCAATCATCCTCCTCAACTGGTGTCTGGTGTGGGTAAAACTTACAATCAGCATTAAAGTACTAGCCATTTGATAAACTCTCAGGATACATTTATTAAAAGTGTTCAGACATTTAATTATTAAAAGGTCCACTCCATAAAGATAGCCACATGTCAGGAATCTATTACTTAATCTTACTATTTAAAACACTAAAAAATGATAAACTGGAATACTCTTATGAATTGTCTTCATTACATGTATATAACTCATTATGCTGTGAAGGACTATTATACAATAAAGTATAAAATATTTTAAGTTTCAGTAAAGAACATCTTTTAGAGCCAAAGGAGCAAATAAACAAAACCCGAAATGTTAAAGTGATACAGGTTTCAAAAAATACTTGTAGAGATTGCACTGAGGGAAAACATGAAATAAAACAGAAGTCTGATTCATTGTAACTCTTGCAAGAGAAAGTAGGACCGTGTTTAGGCAAGAACTGAAACAAGGAGGTGACTCAATGGCTCTACTGGGGAGAGAGATTCCAAAGAGATGGAACAGCTCTAGCTAAGCATAACACCAACCACCAGCTGGGAGAAGAGCCAGTAGCAACGGAGGAGGGTAAAGACAGGAGAAGGAAGGTCAATACGTAGGAACAAAGAGTGGGTGTGCGGAGTCAGAGAAGATGTGGAGCTAAACCATGGAGGGTTTTCCAAATTTGAGATTAGATGTACAGTTGGATATAAAAATCAACCAGGAAATGGGGGAAAAGAAGCATCATAGTTCCTTTCCTCAGAGCAAAAAAGTTTATATTGCTTACAAATAAATAATTAGCATCTTTGAAACAATGGTAAGTACAGAAAGACTGACGAGGATGAAGAGGAAGAAAAAGAGAAAGACATAAGTGTTTTTATAAAGGTAAAGTGTTCTATATCTAGTACTTCCCCTGAAATGTAAAAAAGAACTACCAGGATAAATTATATCATTCGCAGGGAGGAAAAGGAAGAAACCATATTGGAGATAAACATAATCAGGAATAATGAGAGGACAAAAATTTGAAATTAGATGACTGGAGGCCCATTGACTGTACTTTTTCTCAAACAAACAGCAGAAAGGAGTTAAGTTCAGCACGAATAATATCTTATCTCAACAAATAATGTCCAGCCACAGTAAAAAGACTTCTGAACACAAAGCAAACTCCCAGATATCTACTTGCCTTACAGCATTAGCACATTATGAACAGGAAACAGACTTTTCTGCACAACCACATTCCCCTTGAACTCAGTGAAAAGCAGTGTAAGGATGACCCATAACTGGGTAAACGGCAAGAGGGCAGCTTTTGAAAATAGAAAACCATTCACATCCTCACTTTACCAATTACCACCTCCATGACTATAGGCAAAACTCTCAACGTCTCTCTGCCTACTTCGTCTTCTATAAAATGGAACTAGAGATACCCATTTTTCACGGAGCTCTTGAGTGGACTGAGACAACACATGTGAGACGGACTGTATGTGAGACAGCCATATGGCCAAGCCCCACTGGGCTCTCGATCAGTATTAGATCTCTTCCCCCAGCCTCCTCCTTTAAAAACCTGGGCTTATTTAACAAAAGAGCAATTAATCTAGTAGTTATTCGATATACAATATCCCAGATTCAGCCTACAGAGAAGAGATGTATAAAATAAACATGTAAGTTAGATATAGAAATAAAAGAAAAAGATATTCTTAAGATCTTGCTAGAAATATTCAGGTTTTCTCAAAAGTGCTCTGGCTAGTAAAGAAATACTCAGTGAATTAATGCTGTGGAGGGCATGTCATTATATGAGTTTCATTTTAACTCTGCTTAAGAAGCACAACATGGTATCACGGAATTCCAGTAATTCAACTTGTAAATATTGACGTTCAAGCGGCAGATGATTTCGCTTTGGGGATATCACGATCCTACTTGTCATGGTGCCATGTTTTGATGCCAGAGAACCAAGACCATGAAGCAACAGCAGGGGAGCTCACTGTGCTCCTTCCCCTCAAGGATCCATGGCCCAATCACAAAATACCACACAGCATGAGACTCTCTAACTAAGTCACGTCCCAGAGAATATAGCTGTCCTTTCAGGTTTAGATAGCAATGGTTTCTTGTGAATCTTCCATCCCTAGAAGAAATGGCCTAAGAGTCAGGGTGCAATAGTAGAAAGACTGGCCAGGTGAGGTGGCTCACACCTGTAATCCCAGCACTTTGGGAGGCCAAGGCAGGCGGGTCACTTGAGGCCAGGAGTTCAAAACCAGCCTGGCCAACATGGTGAAACCCAGTCTCTACTAAAAACACACGCCAAGCTTGGTGGCATGCACCTGTAATCCCAGCTACTTGGGAGGCTGAGGCAGAAGAATTGCTTGAACCTGGGAGGCGGAGCTTGTAGTTAGCTGAGATCGCGCCACTGCACTCCAGCCTGGGAGACAGAGCAAGACTCTGTCTCAAAAAAAAAAAGTAGAAAGACTGGACTAGACACTAAAATCTTCAGTTTTACTCCCCACCTCCCACAAACTCAACTGCAAACTGATTTACCTCTCTGGATGTTAGCTGAATCACCCACAAAATTGTAAGGACAGACTACTTGCTAATACTCATTTAAGTGCCCAAGTTCTATGATTTTATGAAAGCTCCAGGGCAGGGCTGAGGGCAGCCAAGGAGCTATGGGGGCAAGGTTTCCTGTGGCAGGGCAATCCTATGAAGGTCGGTGTTCATCAGGTGCCCCCTGCCTGCCAGGTTGATACATTAGATTTCATGCTGCCACAGCCTGCCTGGTGGTATCCTCATACTCTGACCTGGGCCAACCTAATCAAGGATAACCATAATAACGGGCTGCCTTTTCCTCACCCTACCTCATGGCAGCCCTTTCCTGCTAACCTGTACATGTAAACGGCAGCTCTACCTTCCTGAGAACAGTTATGGCTCTTAAATGGCTCGATTCTACATTATATCGGGTAGCTATAATGAATAATTATCAATAGGCAAGAGCTCAGAAATGATTCAAGATGCTCATGGAAATGCAGATCTTAGGTGTACTGGGCTGTGACCATTATAAAGTCACACTATAATCCATCAACCCACACCGCACAGGTATGTCCCATAAATTATTCCACCCATGCAGGTGCCATCCTCACCTCCATCCACATTCAGAAGCACATTACTCTAACATTCTGGCACAAAGCCTTGGGGTATTCTAGTAAACAAAAGCTACACCATCAATACTATGAATCTGGGTGAGGAGTGTTAATCCTATTTTTTTTTTTTTTTTTTTTTTGGAAATCTTGAACTTCTTTTCATAAGAACCAGAATGAAGTCCCCTACGGGAAAAGTACTGACTGCATGTAACAGGTTGTTGGATCAATCCAAACTTCGTCTTTCCTCTTCTTTGCTCCTGTTAAACTGTCTTTTCACTATGGTATAAACACATCTCCACTCTGGAAAAGTGACTCCTGACAATGTTCTGAGCAAAATGATGTTCTTCTAGCCCTGAATCAACTATGGCTCCAAATTAAACTAGAAAATCTCATGAACACTCTTTAGTGTCCCAGTACTAGATCATTAAATATACTTATTTCTATGCATCAAAAAGTAAAAAGTTTTAAATCACTAACCCCTATCGCTAATGCAACTAGAGCAACATATTTGATCAGCTTGTTCTAAGGGTCATTGTCATAAAGAGCACTGTACGATGCAGAACTGGCTGGGTAACAGGCATTGTCTCATAAGAAGAGGAAAATGCATAAATACTTCCAGATTTTCTAAGAGAACTTGTAAAAAAAATTTGCTTTGGCTTGAGCAGAACATTCTTTATAGGCAAGGTTTTTTCTTTCTTTTTTTTTTTAAGTCCACTCAGCTTTCTTTTATTAGAGTAATTAAAACAATGTTAGGCATTTGGGGAATCTGATACAACTATAATCCTCTGATATTTTAGGCTATTGATTTTATAAAGTATCTACTGTGACTACAGCATTAACTGCTGGAAATGTATCCAAATCGATTTCTGACAGTGTATTTGTTTAAAACCTGCTGAAGCCAAACCATGGGCTTCAAGGAATTCCAGACAACTACTTTAGTTTATGAAACAGTATTTTAAAAGTTACGCTAAGGCAAAAATGGTTTTTAAAGTAACACA
Organism: Nomascus leucogenys; assembly: GCF_006542625.1. Lineage (NCBI taxonomy): Eukaryota > Metazoa > Chordata > Mammalia > Primates > Hylobatidae > Nomascus > Nomascus leucogenys. The sequence goes on from NC_044399.1 coordinate 53,627,708, forward strand.
CGAAGGAAAAAAAAAAAAACCTCTTAAGCATGAAACTTATGATTCTACTTGACATCTTTTCTAAAGAAAAGATAGAATTTGCGCTGCCTATTTTCTCCACCTCTACAATGATCTGAACATTTCAGCAGTCAAGTCTTCTTCCAGGCGGCGATATGTGTGTTTTGCTCTTACGTTGCAAAAAGAAAATTTAAGTATAGTATTGTCATGATTATATTCTGACATCATAACTCCTGTTAGCCTTTCCTTGGGGTAAAACAACACAAATCACATGATAAATCCTAGTTCTAGATGGTGAGTAGATCAAATTTATTTTAAGTTTAATTACCAGGAATGTGTCTAAAAAGAAAGACTCATGTTGAGAGAGGGAATAAAGATGTGCATATAGCCATGATTATTACGACCATAGCAACCTGATCACCCCCAAAATGATGAACATAAATGCCTATCTTCTCCAATCCTTCTTTTTTTTTTTTTTGAAATGGAGTCTTGCTCTGTCACCCAGGCTGGAGTGCAGTGGTGCAATCTCGGCTCACTGCAAGCTCTGCCTCCCAGGTTCACGCCATTCTCCTGCCTCAGCCTCCCGAGTGGCTAGGACTACAGGTGCCTGCCACCATGCCCGGCTAATTTTTTGTATTTTTAGTAGAGATGGGGTTTCACCGTATTAGCCAGATGGTCTTGAACTCCTAACCTCGCGATCCACCCACCTCGGCCTCCCAAAGTGCTGGGATTACAGGTGTGAGCCACTGTGCCTGGCCTCCAATGCTTATTTCTACAACCATATTGAGATAAATCTTCTATATTAAGCTTCATGTCTATAAAGAGATAATGAAAAGAACCAAAAACATTTTAGGCCTCATAGCACTATGTGAAATTGTAATGCATGCCTCATTTGGTTAAGCTTTCAGTTTTTTCTGTGTCTCTTCCAAGTACACAGAACTCAAAACTAATAATTACCTGTGGTTTGGTTGCAAGTCATGTAGAAAAACTGAAAGCCACAAATAACACTAACAGGTTCATTTAGATCCCTGGGTGCAGGGAACCACGTCTGTCTTGTCCACTCCCTGACTCTTCTGGCAGAAACATCCATTGTTCCCCAAAGAGCCACTTGTTTCCCCACATTTCCCAGCTCTAAAACTATCTGTTGGATTGCCATAACAAAATACCATAGACTGGGTGGTTTAAACAATAGATGTTTTTTTTTTTATTTCCTCACAGTTCTGGAGGCTGGAAGCCCAAGATTATGGTACCAACATGGTGGATTTTTGGTGAGGCCCCTCCTCCTAGCCTGTGGGTGGCCGCCATCTGGCTGTGTGCTCGCATGGACTCTTCTTCGTGCAAGTGTGTGGGGAAAGCAACAGAGAGGTCAAGCTCACCAGTCCTATCACATCAAGGCCCTGCCCTTATGATCTCACTTAATCTTAGTTATTTCCTTTTAGGCTCTGTCTCCAAATATAGTCGCATTGGGGTTTGGGGCTTCAACATATGAATTTGGGGATGGAAGGCATAATTCCATCCATAGCACTAACAGATATGGCCATGGGACTCATTCTGAACAGGGAGGTTATGGGAAAGGGAATGAGTGTGGTCCTTTGCAGAACGTCTCGTTTCCTGCTGTAGGAATTAAGGAAGCCATATATTCTGGGTAACATGGCAGTAACATGATGGAACCACTATCAACCCAAGTCCCTGAAATATACAGCGCAGAGTCCCCTGCTCACCTCTAACATGTCTAATGCACACAAAACGTAAACTTTGTTACGCTAATGTGTTACTGAAGCACAACCTAGACTAACCTAATATATTTACCCACAATTCATCTGTGCCTAGTTCTGAGATTACTTCATAAGTGATCCTTGCCTTATAAAAAGTGCAAGCTGGTGAGGAAGAGAAACGAGGCACAAAAGCAACAACTTTAAAATATTTAAATTCAAAACTGTTTGATTAGATTCTAAATGCAATAAAGATTTAAGGAACAGAGAGAAGTGTGGGTTGAAGAAGTACTAAAAAGCTTTTCAAAGAAACTGATACTAAAGAGGAGTGTTCCCAGTCAGTAGGATTTGAGAGACCAGTATAGGTTATTCATTCCCTCTATTTGACATTGATCTGTACATATGGCCTGTGCATATGTCAGCACCAGTGGTGTCTAAGATTGCAGAAAAGAGCAAAGAGGTAGAAACCATTAGAGGGTTGAAGGACTCAAACACACCTTGGTAGCCTCCTTAGCCAATCCAGTTACTTGAAAAATGAAGAAAACGAGGGCCAAGATATGATGAATTTGCTAAAATGGAAAGAGACCTATTGTCTTAGAAATACCAACACAAGCTAGTCCCAATCTCTGAGCCTCAAATTTCACATAAATAAATGGGAGACATAAATGTCTACTTTTCCTGTTTCTCCTGATTGTTTTGAAGGTCAAATCAGCTATCAGTTTTCTAAAAATGCATTGTCTTACAAAGAGGCTTGCACCATGGCCAGGTGTGGTGGCACACACCTATACTCTTAGCTACTTGGGAGGCTGAGGCAGGAGGATCACTTGAGCCCGAGAGTTTGAGGTTGCAGCATGCTATGATCCTGCCACTGCACTCCAGCTTGGGCAACAGAGTGAGACCCTATCTCTTAAAAAAAGAAAAAGAAAAGAAAAAGAGGCTTATCTCGAAGCCACAGAACGTTAAGACCATATTCTTTAAGAACTCCGTTAGAGCTTGCACATCCTACACCAGTCTTCTGCAAAGAGGTCACTTGGAGGCATTGCTCTCTTTGTTTAAAATATTTAGAAATATTCAAAATATTTTGAATTTTAGAATTTTCTTCAAGGCTAGAGACATACTTTAAATATTCTCAATGGTGGCAAGTCTTGTTCAGACATGTCCAAGCTGTTTGCACAATGGCAGTGTCACTAGAGTAAATGCACAGTCCCATAAAGTGACCTTGTTGAAATAGAACATTCAATCCTATATAAAAATTATTTTATTTAAAAAAGGAGACAGAAGAGGAAAAAAAATGGAAGGATGAGAAAGGAAAAAAAACAGTACTATCATTGTCTTAAGAGAAGGTTCAGGGAAGAACTTTGTCCTCTTCAATATATGGCAAAAGAATGTGCTTCTCTCCCTATAACTTTACGTGGCAGATTTTAGAGGACTGATTTTTTTAGTAAACCAGTTGATTCCTCTTCATTTTAGCAAATCTCAATTCTGAGGGATAGCACAGAGCCACATCAGACCATCAGAGCCTAGAAATACCAGCTATAAATCCTGAAACCATTTCTTATAATGTATAGAGCCAAAATCAACCATCAATTCAAGCCATCGTCTCTTAAAACTATTTCCAACATGCTAAGAACTGTCATCTTCAAACACACTGACCATAAAATCTTACCACTTTGCCAATATCAGAAGTAGCTCAACATGCTTCCACTCTGAGATGCTCCATAATTATTATTTTCAGTGCTTATTCCTATGTAGGAACAGGAGTCTAATTATTAATAGGTATATTATTTTAGAAAGCCCTAGAGGTGTAAAATATGGTAATTTGATATTCCGCGTCATGATAAAGGCATTTCAATTGCCAATAAAATGAAAAAAAAATCTGAGAGGAGGGGCTTAGGGAGAACCAATGAAGAAACACAGACTTGCTTCTCTTAAACAGGTCAGGGCAGGTGGACACTTAAAGCTGACAGCCCCTTTGGTTCCCAGAAGACATCTGCCTGGGTAAAGACCGGATACTGGGCCGCAGGAAGGGTAACGTCTGGGTCACAACACATTCTCTGAAGTTCTAAGAATCTATATTTTGATTATCCTAATGTCCCAGCCCTACATTCTCAATCCAAGTAAAACGAGCAGTTCTCCTCTCCACTGGCAGGAGCCCAGTGACATGCAGACATGTTCTCTCTCACATGTGGTGTTTTTCTTTGGATCTTACCCTTGTCTTTACTGATCTTTCTTAACTCCAGGCTAGAGGGCCCCTGCACGAAAGTCAATCTGGCAGAGGTTGCTGGAACAAGACCAGCAAACACTTAAGGGTTCCAGCACCTATCGCTGAGATGTGTAGGACGCCTTCGGTGATACCTTCAGCTGTTGACGCAGGTAAGGTTTGGCACGGATGGCTACAGAGAGCAGCCATTTTAGAGCCACAAGAGACAACCAGACTCACTAACACTCAATTAAATATTTCTTAGATTATGCCAAAGGAGTACTTGAGTGGGACACTGAAGAAAAGCCCAGATGGCATAGGAAGTGCCTGGTGTTAATGACTTATTCCACCTCAAGGAAGCCAAACTTCAGTAAATGCAATCAGCACACACTCCAACTGAGCTCTCAGCTCAGCAAGAAGACAGATGTCTAGTAGCCTCAGCCTCACCTTCCCCAGTCACTGCCCAGCAGCTCCTCCAAAAGAAGGCAGGCCACTGCACTGGTCCAAGATCACCTGGGAGGGTCCTATCCATAAGGGCATGTGGCCTCAGGCGATGGGGAGGAAGAGAGAGTCACAATTCACCTCTGCCCTTTGCTGACCCAGCCTGGCTCAGTTCCCCTTCCACATAAGTAAGATGCTTTATAACCATTTTTTTCTTTAGACTTCTAATCTATTTACATAGTTTATGGACTCAGTTTAGGGAATAACCAGTGTGAAAAGTGTTACAATAATTCTGGCATTACTTCTGTCAGGATAAAACCAGGTTTGTTTGTTTTTTAATCATAGATTTAGGCTTCGTCCCAGTAATATTCATGTTGTCAGGACAGGAGAGATACTGTGGAAATTCAAGAGCGGGTTTCTGAGCAGAACTCAATGTCTCAGCTCCCCTAAATGAACACCATTTCTCACCATTGAGAAAAGATTTCCAAAGTGCCCATGTCATCTGCATCTACCCAATCATCTACCCATCTTTTTTCTCCCATGTGGAGTTGGCAGGCATCACATCTATTTCCCCAGCTTCTTATTGGCTTTTGTCCAGTGGAAACCAAGAAATATTTTTCTTTATTCAAAGTCCTGTGACAAAAGTATTGAAACTCTTTTTAAAAAAAGTAATTTCAGCCATGCAATTAGGATACTTTCCACCTCAATGAGCTCATATTTTCCTGTTAATTTCTCCATTAAACTTATTCTTTTAAGTTTTTTTAAACAAAAGCTAAGTATATCTATTTGGCCCTTTAGAATGGTGTGTGTGTGTGTGTGTGTGTGTGTGTGTGTGTTCCAGTGCTAAGCTTTAGAGCTTCAGATGTTACTGAACGTATCTGCCAAAAGAGACCTATCTTCAATTAAATAATCTTTTTCTCCAATGGTCCATTCTGTTTCCATTTTTCCTGTCCAAAGAGAACTGCTGGAACAACTTCTGGCATCTCTAATAGAATCCCAAACAGTTCTTCTGTCACTTTAACTCAATTTTGCCCTAGGGCTTATTATTTATATGACCAATAATTAAAGGAAAAAAGAGTTTTCCCAATGATTTCAGGATTCCACATCCACTACCGGTCCTTTCCTTTCTTCCTAATCCACATAAAGTTTATTTTCTTCTGTAGAATATGTATTAAAGACCTCAATCTTAAAGTTTGTTTCTTATGGTTTTTAAAATCTTTTCTAAGAGTTTTATAGTTGCAAACTATAAAAGTGGGTTCATGTGTTATTTGATCATCTTTATCTGTGTTAGAGTGCTGTACTTAAAACACATGCTGTATAAATCAAGGTTTTCCAGAGTCCTGGAAAACCTGCTTTTTAATTAACTCAGGTATTTATATGTGAAATTTTCTGATCTTTCAGCATTTTGAAATAGGAAATCTCGGAGCACCTGAATTTTTTGTCTCCCCTTATAACGCCTCTGTCTGGTTACAAGGCAGGTTCCTGGGTTCAACAAAGAGCACAGGCTTGTGCAACCAGGCAATTGGCAGGTTCACCATGGAAGCTGGACCCTGAACTCTACACTGTGATTCTAAATGCTTCCCATACAAGGCCTTTTCATACCATCTGGCATAACTAGGTCACTAAATGTTTGTTTCCAGCAACTGGGCAATCAATAAAACATGTTTGAAACAATCAAAAAGTCAGATGCCAAATAAGCTTTGAATTTAGGTCACTGTTAAGAGAACCAATTTAAAGACAAAGGTCACCCTTATACAATTGATTTTTATGTAAAAAAGATGAATATATTGAATGTTCCTATGATGCAAATATAGATTGGAGGGGTATTTTCTGAAACTTGGCCTCTCCTCAGAGATGATAACTATCACGGAAACGTTCGGGTTTGAAGCCTGTGAAAAATGAGATTACCTTGAAGTGGCTGGTGATTGTAACCACTGGAATTGTCATTCTAACAGTCAGTGAGCAAACTCTTGCAAATGTTTTCACATATATGTAGACTACCACAATTTACTCCAGGTAGCACAGAAACCTAACTCTGCCAAAATTAGGACCAACTAATTCATACTTGATTTAGTATGAATCAAGTATGCCAACTACTTCATACTTGATTTATATTCAAAGAAAACCACTCCTGTCTGTCACCCTATATAGTTCTATGAAATTAATTTCTGTTCTTTGAATATACGAGATTTAGTGTTGCCTATAGAGACTGCCTATACAGACAGCCTGATTCACATAAAAACCAATGATTTATTTGATTGTTAAACATATTTTTAGAACTCTGAAATACTAAACATAACTTTCTACAAAAACAAAACAATAGAAATGTTTTTTTCCCTACAGGTTGGCATTCTCTGTCAAGGTGAGAAAACATTACAGAAACCTTTAACACCATTATTCCCGCCCTTTTCTCATTATAATGCAATCCAAAGAAATGTCCTCTGTGGTCACAAATTTAACTATCATCAGCAAATCTATTCACTGATCACTGAATTTTCTCCATTAATTCTCTAGCATTCCATCTCTAAAACAGCCTGGACTTCCTTGACTGATAATTAAGAGTACACCCTTCCTAATATTAATCAAGGATGAGGCTGCTTGTAACAAAGATGTCATTGCTCATCTTCTCACAATCCTCCCTGCTAAGGGTCAAGTAATCAATTCTAGTGAGCATTTATTTAGCTGATTTGTGAAGCAAGAAAATTCAGAATAGTTCATTTCTTCATGATCCTTGTCTTTACAACAGCCTGTAACTCAATCCTGATGCTTGATTCTTCACAAAATCCCCTATAGTCAACTCCTTTTTTTTCAACTTGACTTCTTAGATTGGCCCTTGGTCATTTCACAAGGCCAATTTCTCTTCCTTGGCCTCATGTCACCTCACACTCACCCAACACCCCCATTAAACAGTTAAAAACTTTAAGTTTGTTTCTAAAAAGTCTCTAAATGTACTACAGTGAAAGCTTTTAAATTTGGCTTTAAGATATACTATTCTATTTATAAATCTAGGAAATTTTAAAATTTTCCCCCTTCTTTCTAAAACATTTTCAAATATACTGAGATATTCAAAGGATGATACAATGATCATCTGCAATATGAACCACTCAAGAGTCAAGTTTGTGCTACTTGTGTGTAAAACACCTCTGAAACTACGGGCAATACCTCAGATATGTTGTGGGTTCAGTTCCTGACCACTGCAATAAAGTGACTATCACAATAAAGTGAGTCACATGAATTTGTCAGTTTCCCAGTGCAAATAAAAGTCATGTTTACACTATACTGTCGTCTATAAAGTTTGCAGTAGCGCTATGCCTTAAAGTACATACCTTAATTTTAAAACACTTTATTGCTTTAAAAATGCTAATAATCATCTGAGCCTTCTGTGAATCATAACTTCTTTGCTGGTAGAGGGTCTTGCCTTGATGTTGCTGACTGTCTACCAATCAGGATGGCGGTTCCCGAGGGTTGGGGTGGCTGTGGCAATTTCTTAAAATAAGACAACAGTGAAGTCTGCAGCTTTGCCTGACTCTTCCTTTTACTAAATATTTCTCTGTAGTAAGTGATACTGTTTGATAGCATTTGACCCATGCTAGAACTTCTTTCAAAATGAGTCAGTCATTAAATGAGTCAGTCTTAAACCCTGCTAATGCTTTATCAATTAAATTTATAGCGTATTCTAAATCCATTGTTGTCATTTCACAATGTTCACAGCATCTACACCAGGAGTCGATTTCATTTCATGAAACCACTTTCTTTACTCATTCATAAGCAGCAGCTCCTCATCCATTCAAGTTTGAACATGAGATTGCAGCAGTTTGGTCATGTCTTCAGGATCCACTTCTAACTCGAGTTCTCTTGCTATTTCCACCATATCTGTAGTGACTTCCTCCACTGAAATTTTGTACCCCTCAAAGTCATCCATGAGGGTTGGATTTGACTTTTTCCAGTAGCTAATTTAATTAAATATCTTTAATGCTGATATTTTGACCTCCTCCCATGCATCATGAATGTTCCTAATGGCATCTAGAATGGCAAACCCTTTCCAGAAAGCTTTTTATTTACTTTCCCAGATCCATCAGAGGAATCATGATCTATGGCAGTGATAGCCTTAAAAAATGTATTTCTTAAATGATAAGACTTGAAAGTCAAAATGACTCCTTGATCCATGGGCTACAGAATGGATGTTGTGATTGCAGGCACGAAAACAACATTCATCTTTTTGTACATCTCCATTAGAGCTCTTGAGTGACCAGGTACACTGTCAATGAGTAGTAATATTTTGAAAGGAATCTTTTCTTCTGAGCAGCAGGTCTCAACAGCGGTCTTAAAACCTTCAGTAAACCAAACTGCGAACACATGTGATGTCATCCAGGCTTTGCTATTCTCTTTATATAGCACAGGCAGAGTAGATTTAACATAGTTCTTAAGGGCTATAGAATTTTCAGAACAGCCTATGAGCATTGGCTGCAACTTAAAAGTCACCAGCTGCATTAGCCCCTAACAAGAGAGCCAGCCTGTCCTCTGAAGCCAAGGAATGACTTTCTCTCTAGCTATGAAAGTCCTAAATGGCATCTTCTTCCAGTATAAGGCTGCTTAGTGTAGCCACCTTTATCAGTGATCTTCTGGACAACTTGCCGCAGCTTCTTTTTTTTTTTTTTTTTTTTTTTTTGAGACGGAGTCTCGCTCTGTTGCCCAGGCTGGAGTGCAGTGGTGCAATCTCAGCTCACTGCAAGCTCCGCCTCTCGGGTTCACGCCACTCTCCCACCTCAGCCTCTCTGAGTAGCTGGGACTACAGGCGCCTGCCACCATGCCCGGCTAATTTTTTGTATTTTTAGTAGAGACGGGGTTTCACCGTGGTTTCGATCTCCTAACCTCGTGATCCGCCCGCCTCGGCCTCCCAAAGTGCTGGGATTACAAGCATGAGCCACCGCGCCCGGCCAACTTGCTGCAGCTTCTATATCAGCACTTGCTCCTTCTCCTTGTACTTTTATGGTATGCAGATGGCTTCTTTCTTTAAACCTCATGAACCAACCACTACTAGCTTCAGATTTTTCTTCTGCAACGTCCTCACCTCTCCAAGCCTTCAGAGAATTGAAGAGAGTTAGGTCCTTGTTCTGGATTGAGCTTTGGCTGAAGAGAATGTTGTGGCTTGTTCTAGACCTCTCTCAAACATTCTCCGTATTAGCAACAGAGCTGTTTTACTTTCTTATCATTCATGTACTCTCTGGAGTAGCACTTTTAATTTCCTCTGGAGTAGCACTTTTAATTTCCTCCAATTTTCCTTTGAATTCACAACTTGGCTAACTGATGCAAAGGCCTAGCTTTTGGCTTATTTTGGCTTTCAACATGCCCTCCTCACTAAGGTTAATCATTTTTAGCTTTTGATTTAAAGTGAGAGATATGGCTGGGCTCGGTGCCTCACGTCTGTAACCCCAGCACTTTGGGAGGCCAAGGAGGATGGATCACGAGGTCAGGAGCTCGAGACCACCCTGGCTAACATGGTGAAACCCCGTCTCTAATAAAAATACAAAAATTACCCAGGCGTGGTGGCAGGTACCTGTTGTCCCAGCTACTCGGGAGGCTGAGGCAGGTGAATGGCGTGAACCCGGAAGGCAGAGCTTGCGGTGAGCTAGGATTGCACCACTGCACTCCAGCCTGGGCAACAGAGCAAGACTCCATCTCAAAAATAAATAAATAAATAAATAAAAATAAAGTGAGAGATGTGTGACTCCTCCTTCCACTTGAACACTTAAAGGTCATTGTAGTATTATCAATGAGCCTAATTTCAATATTGTTGTGTTTCAGCCAATAGGGATGCCTGAAGAGAGGGAGGGAGATGAGGGAATGGCCAGTTGGTAGAGCAGTCAGAGAATACACATTTATCAATTAAGTTTGCCATCTTATATGGTTATGGTTTGTGATGCCCCAAAACAATTACAATAGTAACAAAAATAACTTATAACAGATACAACAATGAAAAGGTCTTGAAATATTGCCAAAATTACCAACATGTGACAGAGACACAAAGTGAGAGCACACTGTCAGAAAAACTTGCTTGCCAATAGGCAGGGTTGCCATAACCTTCATTCAATTAGTAAAAGACACAATATCTATCTACAAAGAGCTGAAGTGAGGTGCAATAAAAGAAAGTGTGCCTGTAAATTATGAACATCATGGAATTTCACCCCTAAAACTTTCAGCATTCATCTATTAAGAATAAGGACATTTTCCTGCTGGGTGCAGTGGCTCATGCCTGTAATCCCAGCACTTTGGGAGGTCAGGAGTTCAAAACCAGCCTGGGCAACATGGTGAAACCCCGTCTCTACTAAAAATACAAAAATTAGCTGGGCGTGGTGGTGCACACCTGTAATTCCAGCTACTCGGGAGGCTGAGGCAGGAGAATCCCTTGAACCAGGGAGGCAGAGGTTGCAGTGTCACCTCTGCTCCACTGCACTCCAGCTTGGGCCACAGAGTGAGAGACTCCATCTCAAAACAAACAAACAAAAAAGAATAAGGACATTTTCCTACATAATCCCAATCCTATTACCACACATAAGAAAACTAATTATTCCAAAATATCATCTAATGACATTTCCTATGGTTTGAATGTGTCCCCCAAAGTTCATGTGTTAGAAACTTAATCCCCTGAAAGCGACAGCATTAGGAGTATGGGACCTAATAAGAGGGTTTTCCCTCATGAATGCATTAATGTCATTATCTTGGGAGTGGGTTAGTTATCACCAGAGTGGACTTGTTATAAAAGCAAGTTTAGCTCCCCCTTGCTGTCTTGTGTTCTCTTGTCCTTCTGCTATGGGGTGACTTAGTAAGAAGGCCCTGGTCACATGCTGGCACCTTGATATTGAACTTCACAGCCTCTAAAACAGTGAGAAATAAATGTCTTTTCTTTATAGATTACCCAGTGTGTGGCATTCTGTTATAACAACACAAAATGGACTAAGACAGAGCTCATGTTCAAATTTCCCCAACTATTCCCAAAATATCTCTTAGATCTGACTTTTTCAAAAAAAAAAATCAAGATTTAATTAAGGTGAATACATTACACTTATTTTTTGTGTCTCTTTCTACAAACATCATCTCACTTCCTTTTATACTCTGATTTTTTTTTTTTAAGAAGCCAGGCAATAATGCCCTACACTGTAAATGTCTGATTGTTTTTTCTGTCTGGATGTGATGTTTTTAACTTGTTTTTTTACCCTTGGTATTCCCTATAAACTTGGGGTTAACTCTAAGGGTTTGATTAGATTCAGGTTAGATGTATTTGGCAAGAACGCTTCATGGGTAATTCTACTAACTCTATACTGTCTCACAGCAGGAGGCACATAAGGTCAGGCTGCCCCACTATTAATGATGCTGAGTTGACCACTTAGTCAAAGGGGCTTCCTGACACGCTGACTTTGCCAGCAAGTCATTTATACTGCACTATGCCTCAGATTTAAGAGGCTTAATATTTGTGCGATAGCCTGCCAAGAATCCCAAGCTATCTCACCTCTCTGATCTCTTCTGACAACTCTTCCTTGCCCATCTCTTGCACTGTTCTCTTTCCTGTTTAATTACTCTCCCTTTCTGCCCTGTGAGCTTGGTTTCCTCATCAATCATCCATTTTCCTCCACCATCCAAACAGTTCTGAAATCCTACTCTACAAAGCTTTCCTAAATTTAAATACGTTGATCACAGTTCATCTTGGGGTTTCAATCCCAAGTTTACTACCTAATTATTAGAATGTGCCACAGAAACAAGGGCTATCTCTGTCAAATTTATTTTGTATATGACCTCTCATAGCAACATATAAACATAGATGTTTATTGGTAACTATTGCATTGAAAGTCTCAGTGTTTGACATTTGCAATTAATAAGACAGCTCCACTGAGTAAAGCAACAGTGAGCATTTATCCAGGGTTTTGTTTTTGTTTTGGATTATCTGCCATTTAAAATCTACCTATACCTCCTGGCTATAGCTACGTTTGCAAACCAGCCACAGCAAGAACGCACAAATGTTTGCAAACTCCTTTGTAGGATAGTAGGATACACCTAAACACTACTGATTATTTGCCAGTAATGTATTTTTCAAATGCCTGGTTCACCCTAATTGCACAAATTAATTGGGCAGTCTTTAGCATCCAGCAACATTCCTCATGAACAGGAAGACCAATAAATATATGCTACGGATGCTTTCTAAAAAATAGGTCTTATTTTGAAGCTGTGTATGAGTGAGTACACATGCAAAATGAATTAAGAATTGAGATCACTGTTTGGATCTTTTAGACCAGAAGTCAGAGATGTATGTAGATAAGACAAAAGTATTCCACTGAGTTTTAATTATTTGGGTAACTCCATCAATTAGCCAATTCATTTCAATTGTATACTCTAGGCTTACGGGTCAATAGTATCTTTTCACCTTTTCTCGTTAGCAATCACCTAAGATTATACAAGAATAACAAGTCTGTTATGCCTCATTTTCTTGCTTTTTATCATCTATGTTCCAACTTGGAAAACGGGGAGAAAGGTACTGGGCACACAATTTTAAAAAGATCTGCTTTTTCCTTTCTCCATGATCAACCTAAGCTGGAATGAATAAACAACGCAAATGGCACCAAATTTGTCCTCCCTCTCCAAGACCAGTTCAGTGCAAAGCTGTGAAGTGTATAAAGTTTATCTTCAGCCCCACTGTCTTTATCAAAATCTATCCTTAGCATAAACATTGTCTTTACTTTTAAGCTAAATTTAAATTGATGTTCCTTCTCCCAAAAGCATTTGCAAAACTGGGGAATGAAAAGCCACGTTAGGTCCCCTGTAGTCGCATTTCAGGTGTCCACAGGCCAATGAGGGCTGTGTTTGTGGGACTGATGCTGTCCCCTATCTTACTGAAAGCACATGATATAAAAACAGTCATAGTAGATGGTTGCTTAAGTTTGACTCTATCTTCATAAATATTCTCTAAGCTAATATTTGCATCGTTCTATAATATTTGCAAAGCAGGGCTCACATTATCTTGATTAATCTTAACAAAGTCTCATGAGCCCCACGTCTTATCTCTACTTTGCAGATAAGGAAGCTGCTTCCCTCCTACCCTGTGCTGGGCTCATGGCTCTAATCAACGTCTTACAACTCCACAAGGATGCTCTTTCCATTCCCACATGCTGCCTTCCATTCAGGTCTACAATCTTCCCTCCTTCTCCTAGAAGAAAGGTGACAATCCTACCATTGACTTAGTACCTAAAAGTGTTGCCCAGGTTTCTAAAGCAGTGACAATTAGTTCTATTACTCCCAAGCATTTCACATGCATATACACACACACGCTATATTTTTAATATTCAAGACATCGCAGAGAAATAATAATAAATGTATCTCATCTAGTCTTCTCATGAGGGGTTTAACCCATAACCAAAAGACAGGAGGGAAACCACAGAACGAAGCCTCCATCATTATCACATAATGGAGTGGAGGAACCAACACTTTTAGGTTGTATTCACTATGCACATTCAATGATGAGTTTTAAAGAAAATTTTGCCTTTCTCTCACTTTATGATATAAATATAGGCCTAAAGTTACACTTCAAACAACTCATGCACTACACCTAAAAGTTATGAATTTTTTTTCTTTCTTTTGAGACGGAGTCTCACTCTTGTCACCCAGGCTGGAGTGCAGTGGTGTGATCTTGACTCACTACAACCTCCACCTCCCAGGCTCAAGTGATTCTCCTGCCTCAGCCTCCCAAGTAGCTGGGATGACAGGCGCCCACCACCACGCCCGGCTAATTTTTGTATTTTCAGTAGAGACGAGGTTTCATCATGTTAGCCAGGCTGGTCTCGAACTCCTGACCTCACGTAATCCACCTGCCTCGGCCTCCTAAAGTGGTAGGATTATAGGCATGAGCCACTGCACCCAGCCTGAATTTTTATAAGAAAATAAAAGATAACATGAAATATTACTTCCTGTCAAAGACGACATGAATTATTATTGCACAATTAATTCAAAACTCATGAACAAAACTATTGCAAAAGGCAAAAATATTTTCAAGCATCTTTGTGGAATATATTCTGTACCATATCTCATGCCTGACGCATGTTTTACACACAGATCATCCTAACTGAAAAAATAGAAACAGGTAATCACGGACTTCCAGAAACATTTCTGGAAGCCACGCACAGTAGCTGATGCCTGTCATCCCAGCACTGTGGGAGGATGAGGTGGGCAGACCATTTGAGGTCAGGAGTTCGAGATCAGCCTGGCCAACATGGTAAAACCCCGTCTCTACTAAGAATATAAACATTAGCTGAGAGTGGTGGCGCATGCCTGTAATCCCAGCTACTTGGGAGGCTAAGGCAGGAGAATCACTTGAAGCTGGGAGGTGGAGGTTGCAGTGAGCCAAGATCGTGCCACTGCACTCCAGCCTGGGCAACAGAGTGAGACTCCAACTCAATCAATCAATCAATCAATAAACAAATAAATAAATGTATTCTGTACATCAGGGACTGGCAAGCTTTTTCTGTAAAAAGACACACAGTAAATATTTTAGGTTCTGCAGACCATATGATCTCACTGGAACTATTTAATTCTGCAGTCATAGCATGAAAATGGGCATAGACAGTATGTAAATGAATGAGTGTGGCTATGAGTGTGGCAATAAAACTTTATTTACAAAAATATGGCCACGAGTCATAGTTTGTCAAAGCCTTTTTTTTAAAAAAGCATTTTTATCAAGTCTGGCTTTCTTGTTAAAATGATACCATATCTGTAAGACATTACTAAAGCAGGCTCAGTGATGATGCTTACCTGTGACCCAATGGTTTCCTGGAAGCACCGGCCAAGCTGTGTCTTAGCAGCCACTGGGTAGACGTGAGGAATGACCTGCTGGTGGGAGTATGTGGAATGTATAGTCTGGGTCTTCTGGACAGGAAGCCCTTGGTACGAGACTTGGGATTGGCCTGGTTGAGCTTCTTTTGTCTTCTGGCCTGTTGGGCCATCAATTCTTGAAACCTGATGTATCTGGACGGAAGCCTCAGGCGGATGTTTCACATGGATATTGACTATGTTAGGAGGAAATTTCACTAAAACAGATTGGGAGGAAAACTTGTTAGTCCTGAATAACTAACAGGCAAATCAAAAGTTTTAAAACATGAAAGTAAATTTTATAAACATGCATGCACCTGTAGCATTTTGCTGCATAGCCATCAAAATTCTCTTTTTTTTATTGAGATGGAGTTTCGCTTTGGTCACCCAGGCTGGTGTGCAATGGCTCGATCTCGGCTCATTGCAACCTCTGCATCCCAGGTTCAAGCGATTCTCCCGCCTCAACCTCTCGAGTAGCTGGGATTACAGGTGCCCACCACCACGCCTGGCTAATTTTTGTATTTTTAGTAGAGACGGGGTTTCACCACATTGGCCATACTGGTCTTGAACTCTTGACCTCAGGTGATCTGCCCGCCTTGGCCTCCCAAAGTGCTGGGATTACAGGCGTGAGCCACTGCGCCCAGCCAGCCATCATAATTCTTAAGGACACACGCAAAATAAAATTAAGCCTGAATTTATATTTTTTTAAAATTTGCAATTATAGAGAGAAATTTAAACTTTTAACAGTAACACATTCATGAGACTAAAATATTCTTTTCCAAAGTCATAAAGCTGTGAAATTCATGCTGTTTGTTCTAAGTAGGTAAATTTTATCAAATGTTAATCAGAAAGATCAAGCATTTGATTATTTTTGAATTTCTCATCAAATTTCTATCATAAAAATTTTAGGATTTACATTTTTCTATTAAAAGAGAAAACCCAATTTTACAAGGCACAATTCTATTACCCTTAAATAATAGAGTACCTGTTATTTTTGTGCTTCTTGTGACATACACACACACAAAATACCAAAGTGCATTATTTTATATCTACAACAAGCTACTTTCCGTAGGTTTCAAACAAAATCTCATCTCCTGACGCAAGGATTCAGGTTTTAAAGAATTAGAGCCAGTAAACTTCTATGACCCCTCTTTTTAAAAGTGTGCATTTATAAAAATGCCAGGTTTAAAAGGATGAATTCGTCATAGAATTTTTGAGCTCCAAGTGACCTAGTTTACTTTCCTCTACAGATGAACAAATTGAAGTTCAGTGAGGTTAAATGATTGCTTACAACTAAAACCAAGCATTCTTCAATTTCGAAGTTCACCAGCAGGTACTGTGCGATCCACTAACTCATTAATGCTGCAAGGGCCAGAACACTGTCTTGCTCATCTTTCTATTTCCCAGGCCTTGTCAGAACAATGCCATGCACATTTATTAGCTCTTGGTGGTAAGAATCACTAGAGAAGAATGGGCTCCTTTTTATTTTCTTATTTCCTAGACACTAATTCTCTATGGCCTAGAAAGTACTGCAGCTACATACCTGGGCCCACATTCTGTCTCTAATGCCATTTCTCAGGCCACAAATCATGTACTCCTTTCTGTTTCAACACCAGCCCTGGCCATCCGCAGATCCTTGACTTCTATGTGGGTTTGGCAGATTAACAGAAATCTGGCAAATGGGCAGAATGAAAAAAGCTTACCTTTGACTCCTTGCTGGCTAGTCACGGTCAGAGGCAAGGTATGTGTAGAATGGATGACATGCGTCCCCAACGCCTTGCCTGGCTGCTGGGACTGCTGATAAAGTTTAGGAACACTGGCACCATGGACTGGGATCTGACAAAGCTTTCCTGTGAAATTTGGAGGGCACTGACATTTGTCCCTTGAGCTGCACTGGCCACCATTCATACATGGAAGATGGCAAATTACTGAAAGGGAAAAGAGAAAACGTGGAGAGTTGGTTAGTCTCTCAGAGGCTAAGTAACGATCAATGAAAAAAACCTGCAAAACATACAGCCCATTATAGGCATCAGAGTCCCATGAACTTTAGAAATGGTAAACAGAGGAGTAAACTCACTATGCCAAAAGTAGTCTCTGTTACTGACTACCTTTTTCTTTCCATCTTAAGTCATTTAACTCTTTAATAGCTTGTAATTATTCTCCCTCCGACAATGGAAAGAAAAGTTCACAGGAAAAGAGTGTATACATAGTAGCCACTCAGGATTATTGTTTATCACCATGCCATTTTAAGTACCATTTGCAATCCCTAATTATTTCATTAACTGACTCCCTAAATGATAAACTCCTCGAGAACAAGAGGTATGGCCTGGTAGTGTGTATGGCCTGGTAACCTTAATATCCTTGGCACCTAGAAAAATGTCTGGCATGCAATGGACATTAAATATTTGCTCACCTCATTCTCCATGATGTGATTATTACGCATTGCACGCCTGTATCAAAACATCTCGTGTGCCCCATAAATATATATACCTACTCATGTACCCACGAAAATTAAAATTAAAAATTAAATATATTTGCTCAAAAAATAAACAAATGGCAGTAATAAAAATAATATTTGTTGAAAATTTTCTCTATTTAAGACACTAAATGCTACCCAGAACAAATAAGTAGAATAGTTTGAATCATACTTTATAGGAATTTGCAATCTTGTGTAACAAGATCTCAGTGAAGTCCAAAATTAGTTTGGAATTAACTTATTTAGAATACTGAAAGATAACAGGACAGACTGGGCAAAGAATTTTAAGAGGAGTTATAACTCTGGCTATTTTAGCTTATGGTCAACCTCTTTATCACTAATGAATTCTTCCTATCAGCCTTTAAACATCACAGATTTCCGGCAGCTTAAACAATATTATAATGAAAGCCCCTCAGCTCCATTTCCTTCCAGCTTCTACCCTCTTTAAATTGTCTCCTCCATAACTAAACTTCCCACCATAATTGTTTGTTGACTTCTCAATGCGCTACAATCTATCTTGGGCTGGTTTATGTTTTCCCATTCCCTGCCCCTCCTCTACACAGAAGCTATTCTTACTAGGGTCATGAATGGTTTCCACGTTTCTAAACCCAATGGATGGATTTCAGTCTTCCCTTGGTTTCCATGACACCTCACTCACCTGTTTTGCTCCTTCCTCCTGTCTGGTCCATCTTAACATTATTTGCAGACTCTGCTCTCTTTACTTGTTCTTTTTTTTTTTTTTTTTTCTTGAGACAGAGTCTTGCTCTGTCGCCCAGGCTGGAGTGCAGTGGTGCAATCTCGGCTCACTGCAAGCTCCGCCTCCCGGGTTCACGCCATTATCCTGCCTCAGCCTCTCCGAGTAGCTGGGACTACAGGCGCCCGCCACCATGCCCGGCTAATTTTTTGTATTTTTAGTAGAGACGGGGTTTCACCGTGGTCTCGATCTCCTGACCTCGTGATCCACCCGCCTCAGCCTCCCAAAGTGCTGGGATTACAAGTGTGAGCCACCGCGCCCAGCCTACTTGTTCTTTATATACTGATGTGTGTTAAGGTTTGGTCTTGAAGCCTTCTTCACTGACTCTACACACTCTTTCTCTATGATTTCATCCTATCATATACTGATGTCACCAAAATTTTTATTTCCTGGTCAAAGCTTTCTTCCGAGCTTCAAACTGTCTATAATTACATGTCACCATGTACATATTTCATAGGCACCTCAAATTCAAAATGTCCAAAATTGAACTCATCGTCTTCCCTCCAACACCTCCATCCACCAAATGATCCTTAAGGAACACCTGGGTGCTGCCCCCTCATTTTATCTACTCAAACATCTGGTCCTGGAAGTCCTCCTTCCTGAACATTCACCAAAGACGTCAACTTTTTGCCCATGACAGGGATCCTCTGCAATCTCATCACTTAGGAATCTTACTTCATTCTCTACAATACAGCCACATGGAACTTAATTCAGTTCCTCACTGTGTTCTCACCCTTTCAGAGCTTTATCCACACTGAGTCCTCTGCCTGGAACATTCGTTCCATCTGGCCCCCATCAACTACCTGATTCCTACGTATCTTTCAGACTCTGCCTGAACCTCACTTCTAGAAGCATTCCCATTGCCCCTCATCTAGGCCTGACACTTATCTTCTTGCTTCCACGAATCTGATTCACTATCCATCATTTCATGCATCTTACGGCATTACAATTGACTAACTACTTCTCTGTATGCCTCACTCAACTAGAGCTCTGTGAGGTCGGGAAGTTACCTTGTTATGTTTTACTGCTAGCACATAGCCCAAAGTCTAGAAGAAATGCTAAAAAAAAAAAAAAAAATACCAGAAAATATTGAATGAGGGAAGGGACAGATTTATACCTATCACTCTGTCAAATGCCATTCTTGGTGGTATACAAGATTCAGTCCCTGCCCATCTAGGACTTAAAAGCTAAATGGAGAAATTAAATAACACATAACTAAAAATACAGATCAGCAAATAAGCAGTAACTGGAAAGTATGAAATATAAATCCTTTGGAACTGCAGAGAGGAGAAAAGACATTTCTAGGAAGTTAAAACAGACTCCACAGGAGTGATCATTTAGGATAAGTTTTTGAAACTGGTCAAGATTCAGACAATATCAAAAAGTGCATTTTAGGAAAACAATGTGTAGAAAGGAGGGGTGGTGGGCATAATTGGGAGATAATGAGTAAACCTATGTTGTTGAAACCTCAGGTTCTTGAGGGAAGGGAAGAGATCAGGTGATAAATTCAAAGAAGAAGGCTTGTGTTAGACAAAGGAAGTTATTACAGGCTTGATAAGGGCTTTGGGTTTTATTCTGTTATCAGTAAGTTATTTTGGAGGCTTCAAGCAGACGATTAAGTAAAGCTGCAAGAGTGTTCCAGGAAGATTACTCCGGTGATGGCATGTGGATTAGCTGGAAAGGAGAGAGAGTACAGTGGGAAAGTCAGTTAGGAAACTATTATAACAATTGAAATTCAAGTTGAAAAAACATATAATTAGGATGATGGCAACAGGAACTGAAAGAAACATGCAGTAATATAAGGCTGGAGGGAAAATCAGTAGAACTTGATGATGGGACACAGGAGGAAAAGGGCAGGCCAAGGAAGAGGGGAGAAAGTGGAGAAGGGAGGAGAGAGTTGGAAAAATTACAAAAGTGACAACCCAGAAACTTTCTTCAGGGCGTAGGCTGCAGATCAAGTCAAAACTCCCCATGCTGGATGGGGTCTGAAAAATACTTTCACTAGTGCCCAATCTACTCTGGGCGGTCTTAGGTAAGAAAAGAGAAAGTCAAAGCTGACTCCAAGGTTGAATCGATGACTTCGAAACTCTCAGTTCAATTCTGAATTGATTTTCTACACCACAGCTTGGCTACACTGGATGGGCTCAGTGTGTAATGGGTAAAGCAAAGGTAGCTAGGCCAAGCTTTAAATGTACTACAAATAATTTATAACTGGAATACAGGCACTCCTCACTTGGTATGGTTCCAATACGCATGAATTTCCGTTACCATAGTTTAGTTAAATAATACCAGTCCCCCAACGAGGTAGTTCAGACTTCAGTTATCACAGTATATTAACTGAGTAATTGAATAAAACACAAACTTCACTGCTAGCTCTTTGGTTCGCAAATCATGATGTGAATAACAGATGTGTATCACGACCAATGACCAATCATGTCACTTCTTTCAAAGCCTGTCGGTGATTGGTCCCTGCACATCTGGTATTCAGTTCAGGCACAAACAGCAAAGCAGGTAGTTCTGCTGTCTCCTCATCTCAGAGGGATAAAAATCACAGGACATTTTACAAAAGTGGATAATCGAAAGACAGTATGAGCCAACAAAAAAGAAAGTACAGCAAAGAAATACAAAGTGGCAACACTGGACGTGAAATTGGAAGGTGGCTGTAACGAACAGGATGAAGATTCCCAAAGGAATTAACATTAAAGGAACTCTCAGGTATTTCACAACTTTGGATCAGCTTCCAACATTTTGTACAAACTCAAAAAGGAGTACAACAGTTCACAAAAGAAAAGAAATAACTCTATATCATAAGTTATACAATGAAAAGCAAACATGTTGAAATTATTCCCAAGTTTTACTCAAAGAAATAAAACATTTAACTCTCAATGTTTCTAACATTTTAAATTATCAAGTACTAAATAAATACTGGCTGTACTTTTTTTCATTTCCCTATATATTAATAACCTACACTAAAACATTTTTAATGCTTTGGCAAAAATTTCTTAAGGTCATAGAACTCATCATTTTTTAATTGATTATTAAGATGCAAAGTGAGGGCTCCCTATAATCAATCTATACTAGAATACAATGTGTGTGTATGTGTACACATACATACATATATATGTGTGTGTACATATATATATATCTCATCATCTTTTTTTTTTTTTTTTTTTGAGACGGGGTCTCACTCTGTCGCCCAGGCTGGAGTGCAGTGGCAGGATCTTGGCTCACTGCAAGCTCCGCCTCCCGGTTTCACGCCATTCTCCTGCCTCAGCCTCCCGAGTAGCTGGGACTACAGGCGCCCGCCACCACGCCTGGCTAATTTTTTGTATTTTTAGTAGAGACGGGGTTTCACCGTGTTAGCCAGGATGGTCTTGATCTCCCGACTTCGTCATCCGCCCACCTTGGCCTCCCAAAGTGCTGGGATTACAGGTGTGAGCCACTGCGCCTGGCCAACATCATCTTTTTTTTTAACAAAGAAACAGTAACCAATTGACTTTTACAAGATATTTCCAATATCAACAGTAGACTTTGAAATCTATCATAAACTTAGTTTCATTTAAATCTACCTTTAACCCCCTGAGATAACCTCCATACAGTTGTTTCAAGGACAATACTAGCATATGTGGATACAGCAATAATCCCTAAACTCCAATAACCCTGTGTCTCTCTGGTTATAAAGGAAATGGTTTCTGCTTGACTTATTTCAACCAATAAAAGTCCAGTATTTATAACCCTTTATGAACAATAAATAAAATATCTATTATCCAGTTCTAGCATTTCTAAAATCTAAATGACAATATAAAGCTCTTTGTCTCAGCTCATTAAGTATGTATTGAACCCTTTGTGGCAGGGAGTCTTTTTATACCTATATAGTCATTTATATCAGAGAAACAAATTGAAAATAGACCTACAAACTTTAGGATTCAACTATGAATAGTTTCCTTCTGTTTCAAAAGTTCATGCCACTTTCAAAACATCATCTAATGATGTATCATCTATGCTGTCCAAGTTCTATAAAACCTCAGAACATCAAGAGGAAAAGAGTAAGTTATCGTTAAGGTTGACTTGAGATGCTTGTGGTATGCTGGTTACAAGGCTAGCCATGGGGCATATATTTTAGAAAATATTACAGGAAGGTGAACTGTAGAATGCTGGCTGAGACATTCCATAACCTTGTTAGCTTGACACTTTGCTGGTCATCACCATAATTCACTATATTGCATCACAGAGTCACCTGGGAACTACTGCAATTAACAAGAGGTATGTGGGCCTTCAGCCTGTTACTCCAGAAAGCGTAATTTTGTGATAGTCACTCAAAGTATCTCACGGTACAACTGTAAAAGGTCAAAATGAGCAAAAGGATCCATGCTGGAAGAACAACAAGCTGGAGGTTTTAAATAAGTAAGGCGTTTCAGTTGTATTCCACCATTCACTTTGGTCTGTAAAATAACTTGCAGTACTCAAGTAATTGGGCTGACAGAATAATATTCACATTCTGTGCCACAAATTGGAACCTTGTTTAGATGAAATATTCATGACTTGTATATAAATGCGGGCAAACTGAATTTTCTAAAAATTTATACCATAAAAAGGTAGACCCTGCCTCTTTCTTTCCTGTTATCTTAGCTGACTATAAAAATACTTTGGCTGCTGGTTCCCAAAAGGCACTCTAAGAATGTTCTTGACCTTCCTGCAGCAGGGTCCTGGCCACTCCACCCGCTCCCTGGCTTTCCGTGCCAGCAGAGAGACCATTTCAAGTTATCGTGGCAAAGGCAGAGCAGGGAAAACAAACCTCCATCTGAAGGAAAACCTGTATCTGTCCTTTTGCAGAACAGACACACATATGATTTTGATTTGACTTTCCCACTTGTCTCTGATTAGAATATTCCCTTAAGGCCTTCAGCATTTTTGTTGATATCCCTTGCAGGGCTGGTTGGTGATGAGTAGCAATATTTTTAGAAAGTTAAGTTACCACATTATTTCTCCCCCCATTCTGCTTTAGGGTAACAAATATGTTATATAATAATTAAATGCTGCAGCAAACCATTGCTCACTTTAAGAACCTATGCTACTTAGGCTGGGCACGGTGACTCACACCTGTAATCCCAGCACTTTGAGAGGCCCAGGCAGGCAGATCACTTGAGGCCAGGAGTTCAAGACCAGCCCAGCCAACAAGGCAAACCCCCACCTCTACTTTAAAAAATACCAAAAATTAGCCAGGCATGGTGGCATGTACCTGTAGTCCCAGCTACTTGGGAGGCTGAGACATGAGAATCACTTGAACCCGGGAGGCAGGGGTTGCAGTGAGCTGAGATTGCACCACTGCACTCCAGCCTAAGCGACAGAGTGAGATCCTGTCAAAAAAAAAAAAAACAAAAAAAAACAAAAAACTATGCCATGCTACACAAAACCAAACCCATATGCTTGCCTTTTCATTCAGTATGCACTACCAAGGGGAAAAAGGAAAGGCTGGACTCCAAGAAGACAGTTACCTTCTTCTAAAGCTAGAACAGAGGAACCAGGAAGGCCTAGTCCTACACATGACCAAGAAAGAAGAATGTGGACTGGTTTTGTCCCTATGGAATGTGGAGATTTATAGTTGTTGTGTTCTAAAACTGCCTATCTTCAATTCTTGATTATCTGTCTGTTAACTTATACTGACTCGGACTCCATCAAAAAAACCGAGTTAGGGTGGTCCAAAACAACCTGTCCAAGGAAGTGAGATTTAAGCTGACCCTAAAGGGGGAAGAATACAGCAAGGTGAAAAGTTGGCAGAAGAGTGTTTACAGAAGAAAAAATAACATGAGCGGAGATCTTGAGGTGAGGTGTTTTAGAAAGGCTCCAAAACTGAGAGCAAGCTGATGTGGCTGGAGTGTAAGAGGCAGGGAGAAAGCGAGACAAGCTGGGTTTCAGATACAGACACAGGCCTGATTCCTGTTCATTTCCATAAGGATATAGGGCAGTCTGTAAAAGTAGACAGAGTAAAACACAAAGAATATAAATGATAAGTTAAAACTTAGGACCAGGCAGATCTGAATCACAGGAGACAGAACCAGGGAAAAACAAGGATAGCTACAGGATCGTCTATTGGATATGCTTTCAATGTGCACTGGACACTTGGCTTTGGGTTTTTAAACCTTATTTTATATTTTTAAATAACCAGTTAGCCAGATTCTAATTAAATTTTTAAAAGTTTTAACTTAAAACTCACTAAATATATAATCATTATGAAGGTACGGGGATTTTCTTCTACATGTGAGAGAAGAGACTAGTATTCTCCATAGTACATGCAAAAGACACAACAGAGTTCCAAAGAGAAAATGCTTTAAAAAAGTTAAAGATGCACCCAGCACTCCCCATCAGTGAGCATCTCTTTGGTTTTGTTTTTAAGACTATATGCATTTATTTGACATCAGATGTAAAAATACATTACCGTTTCATTCTTTTATAATGAAGGTGTTTTCTATTTTATATATCACAAGAACTAAAAGACTTCACAAATATTCATAGTAACCATTAGTTTTAAACTCTAGATGAGGGGTTTCCAATCTTCTGGCTTCCCTGAGCCACACTGGAAGAACTGTCATGAGTCACACATTAAATACACTAACACTTATGATAGCTGATGAGCTTTAAAAAAAATCACAGAAAGATCTCATGTTTTAAGAAAGTTTGCAAATTTGTGTTGGGCCGCATTCAAAGCCATCCTGGGCCACATGCAACCCATGGGCTGGGGTTGGACCAGCTTGCTCTAGACAAAGAGCTGACTTTTTTAAAACAGCAAATAAAAGCATGCTGGGGGACAGGCACGGTGGCTCATGCCCAACATCCCAGCACTGTAGGAGGCCAAGGTGGGAGGATCACTTGAAGCCAGGAGTTTGAGACCAGCTTTGGCAACACAGTGAGACCCCGTCTCTAAAGAAGAAAAAGAAAAAAGGAAAACAAAGCATGCCAGAAGATGTAGAAACATACTAATTAATACCTACAAAAATGTTGGGAGTGGAGAGACATCAGTACAAGGAAGTTCCTCCACAGGATCTACCAAGACTATTAACATCAACAAACCAACGTGGTGGTGAGATACCATTCAAGCATCACTGACTTTAAAGACTATTTTAACCATGGTTTAGATCATTCGAGCAAATAGGACATTACTCTTTTTGTTACCTGCTTTGAAAATTAATAAGACCATTTTCATTCCATCCCCACCTATCAAATACTAGGTCTATCAAGCTAATGTTAAAGTAAATGCAGATTTCAACAAGTGCAAGGGATCAACCTTAATGCAAACAACAATTCCAAAAATGCCACAAATTTTTAATGCTGGTGGGCATTAGTAAATGCTTCAATACCATGTTCTGTTTATAACCCAGGAGATATGAAGCGCTATCACACACACCAGATAGGATGAGGCCATTCATCATCTCAACTTTGTTTATAGCTTCCTGTTCATTTATCATCAACCTCGCCATTGCTGTGCGCTATCTAATTTGATCTAGTTTTACACTTTACGTAACCTAAGGAGCTCCATATATTAGGCATGTCATAAAATTCCACTTCACAGTCTTCATCACAGATGCTGTCATTGTCGCTCTCTCCTAATGATTCCTAAACCTCAAGGCTCTGTCACCCTTAGGGAAAACGCAGCAACATTTGTTGGCTGCAGAAACACCAAACACCTTGAGATTGAGGCCTCCTTCGGCAACAATCTTAAAAAACTTCAAAATCACTATGTAGACTACAGTGTCTCCATCTGCAAAAATGAGGTGGCTGAGGGACACAATCCACAGGTTCCTTTCCATCCCTGTAATTCAGCAGGCTGGGGAGCAGCCCTGGGGGATCATCAGAAACACTTGCAGTGGGTGCAGAGGGGTGCGGGTAAGCAAGCAAGGGCTTTCGGCTAGGGTAATGTGATTTGATCATTACATTATCTATACCCACAAATTTGTAAAGCCTAGAGGAATGTTCAGATTACAGTTTAATCACTACAGTTTACATTTGCATTCTTTTCTTACTACATAGCCTTCATACTGATATGCGCCATGTATTGCTACAGAGCCTTAATGATTGATTTTAGTAGCTATATTCCATTGGCAGATGGTAAATTATATAGCCATTCCTCTACTGCACTTAGCTTGTCTGCATTTCTTTCTTTCTTTCTTTTTTTGAGACAAGGTCTCACTCTGTCACCCAGGCTGGAATGTAGTGGTGTCATCTCGGCTCACTGCAACGTCCGTCTCCCAACTTCAAGCCATTCTCCTGCCTCAGCCTCCCGAGTAGCTGAGATTACAGGCACCCACCATCACTCCTGGCTAATTTTTGTATTTTTAGTACAGGCAGGGTTTCACCAAGTTGGCCAGGCTGGTCTTGAACTCCTGACCTCAAGTGATCTGCCCACCTCAGCCCTGCAAAGTGCTGGAATTACAGGTGTGAGCCACCACGCTCAGCCTTGTCTGCATTTTTTTAACTATTAGAGATAAAGCTCCAAAGAACATCCTCCACAAGCACAAAGTTTTATTCTTCATAATTACTTTCTCATGCATTCAGTTAACATTTACAAATTGCTTAGTATGCAAGGCAATGTGCTAGGAGATATAGCGAACAAGAAAATATAACATGAGTCGATTACATTAATGTAACTGTCTCAACATGGGGAGAATACACAGCATAGACATTAAGGGCAACAGCCTGGAATCAGACCTCCAGGGATTTGAATCCCTACTTCATTATTTCATACTGGTAGGACATTGGGTAAGTTATTTAATGCTTTTCCACCCCACTTCTTCACCTGTAAAATGAGAAAAATAATTGTATCCAGCTCATATGGCTGTTGTGTGACCTGAATGAATTCATATATTCACAGTACACAGAACTCAGCATATAGCAGGCACTCAGCAAACGTTAGCCATCCTCACCAACTTCGTAATTATTATGGCAGGGCGCAATGAGAACATATAAAAGGGAAAGCAAACCAGCATATCAGCAACAAAAGGGATGTGCAAAGTGTCGAAATCACTATGACTTGGAAATTAACCATCCCAAAGCATACATAATAGCTTTGGGATGGTTAAGCACAGTGGCTCACGCCTGCTCATGCCTGTCATCTCCACATCTTGGGAAGCTGGTCAGGTCGTGCACTATACTGTAGATTATTTCGTTCACCACTTTCTCTAGAATCTAGTGCCGGGCTGTTGAATTTCTGAGTATATCAACAGATGAATTTCCAAAAAGAATATGTCAATCAATAACATCAATAGCACTATATTAATATATTAAATTAACATGTTGTCAGCCAGGCGCGGTGGCTCATGCCTGTAATCCCAGCACTTTGGGAGGCTGAGGCGGGCAGATGACGAAGTCAGGAGATCGAGACCATCCTGGCCAACACGGTGAAACCCCGTCTCTACTAAAAATACAAAAAATTAGCTGGGCGTGGTGGCGGGCACCTGTAGTCCCAGCTACTCGGGAGGCTAAGGCAGGAGAATGGCGTGAACCGGGAGGCAGAGCTTGCAGTGAGCAGAGATCCCGCCACTGCACTCCAGCCTGGGCGACAGAGCGAGACTCCATCTCAGAAAATAAATAAATAAATAAATAAATAGATTAATTAATTAACATGTCAAAATTGGATTTTATTTCTAAATATTTTTACCAATTTACTAGTTTCAAGGTAACTTCTGAGCTGTGAATATTTTTCCTACTATCTGATATTACCACAATGCTGATTTTGCATGTCTTTACTAAAGATTTTGAACATTTCCCCACATATCTACTGCTTTTATTTCTCCTTGTTTGAGCTATCTTTTTATCCATATATTTTACCTATCTCTTAGAATGTTAATGATTTTTAAATTACTCTCATGTTGGCTTTTGTGGATCATAAATTTTAAGATTCTATTTGTCTTATTGATGAAAACATCTTTGTCAATCTATTTCCTGTTTATTTTAGTTTGTCTGGATTACACAAATTTTGTTTGCAGCTTTTCTATAATTAAGTTTATAAGTGCTATTCTCTATTATATGTTCTATGGTTTCAATTCTTAAAAAACTATTACCCCTTCAAGTATCTGATAAGTAATCTATTTCATGCTGGTATTTTATTTTCTTCTCTTTCTTGCTTAATTATTTAACTCATTCCATCTGGAGCTTTTACCCAGTGTATTAAGTATAGATTGTAACAAATTTTGCTTCCAACTGTTATCTAAATACCTTACTATTAGTTATTAAATAAAACTTCCTTTCCTATTTTCTAAAGATAAGCAGCTATTTTGAACAGAAGGCTTCAAAGGGGGAGAGAGACATAACGTGCTGGAAAAAGAAAAATAAAATGTGGCAGTTTCGGGTGGAGTTAGGAATGGAAGAACAGAGGAAGAATGCAAGCTAAAGAAGGGCATGGAGACCTTCTAGGACTCACACAAAAGCAGAGAAACGTTCCCCATGGGACACGAAAGAAGAAACACACTGGGCAATAAAATGAAATGGGGTCTATAAAATTCCAGCAAATGCCAAAAGGAATAAACTCTGGGTGGACAATGTTTGGGAACCACTACTATAAACAAAAATCTGCAAGGCCCGACTACAACTCCTTTTTATTCCCACCCTCCATGGATCATTACTTTCCCATGGCTCCTCCCTAACTCTGCTGCCGCAGCCAAGGCCTCTTTTTTCTATGCTTGTCTTTTATTTCTTTTAAAGGGCACGGATCCCTTTTAGTCCTCTCTTCTGAGTAGCAAACTGTCACTGACAGCATATAGGTAGGCGAGACTGGATGCAGCGCAAGGTGTCAAAATCACCATGACTTGGAAACTAACCATCCCAAAGCGTATATAATAGCCTGTGTAGCTGTGGGAGAGACAGACATTTAAGAAGCTCAGCCTCTGATCTTTCTAGATACCTCAACTGGAAAACCCTTAGGCAGGAAAACAGGCTCCTGATGCCTTTTTCTTTCTTTTAACATGCTAAAAAGGCCAGGTGGACTGTGACCTTTAAATCTCCATGTAACACAAAAGCATCCAGGGAAAACTAGTTTTAGAGGCCTCTTGGCCTCTGGTGGGTACACAATCCCAAATACTGATTGGTTTCAAATGGCTCTTCACAAATACTCAATATTAAAAATTTGTAAGACAACATCACAAGTTTCATTTTTATAATCTGATAGATTAAAAATCCAGATTGCTTATTTTACACAACATCCATTTTCTTTTTTTTTTTTTTTTGAGACAAAGACAGGGTTTCACTTTGTCACTTTGTCCCTCAGGCTAGAGTGCAGTGGTAGCATCATCATAGTTCACTGCTGTCTCAAACTCCTGCGTTCAAGTGATCCTCCTGCCTCAGCCTCCCAAGTAGCTAGGACTACAGGCATGTGCCACTAAGCCTGGCTAATTTTCTTTTTTCTTTTTTTATTTTTGTAGAGATGTGTCACACTATGTTGCCCAGGCTGGTGTCAAATTCCTGGCCTCAAGCAATCCTCCCGCCTCAGCTTCCCAAGATGTGGAGATGGCACGCATGAGCCACTGTGCTCAGCCTCCATTTTCTGTTCTTACAACTATGCACAGAGTGATAGGAATGCCTACAGGGGCTAGATGGTGGTTTTTAGATATTCTCATAAACTTCGATGGCAGCAAAAAGGTCCTCAAATAGTTTCTAACTGGATCATTCCCTCTAAAATACAGATTCATTTGAGCTGAAAGTCACACCCATCAATTTCCTGCTTAACTAATTCAGAGATTCTCTATACCACCAGTGGAAGAAAGCTAAACCAAATCACGGCAGAAGGGCTCTTCTTGATCTAGTTCTTGCAACCTATCCAGTCTCATCTCTCCCTGCTGCTGTCATCACGTTCTTTTTAGTCTCAGTCATCCTGAACACTTGGACTCTTCTGACCACTCCACATTCCTCCACACACATGGTTCTATACAGGCTTGTTCCTCTTCATCCCAACCTACCTCCCCACCTTACTACTTCCATCCACACCTCTGCTTAAGCATGACCTCTTTCCTAAGGCCATTCTTGAAGATGCCAGGGCAAAGCTGGAAGCTCCCACTCCCTGCCATATGCTCTTAAAGCAACAAATACATGTGCGCAGGACAGACAGAATTCTAATTATTTGGGTTCACATCTGACTCCCCCAAAAGCATATGAGCTCCAGAAAGAAAGAAACCTTTTTTGGACCTTGTCTTTTTCAGCTGCTCATCCCTAGAGCTTAGCAAAACGCTTAACACATGGTAGGTACCTAATACATGTTTTTTTGTTTTTTTTTTTAATGAACAAATGAGCCTTTTATGAAACTTTTTTTAATTGGGAAGTCGTTTTAATGCCAAATTCCTGATTTTTATAATTTGCTTTCCAAAGTTTTAATGCTGTCTTGCCTAATTCTAATCAGCAGTCAATATTATATTAGAGATTCACTTTGATTGATTCTTTCCAAATTATTCATCTTAATTTTCATACAAATAATTCTTTTTTTGGCACTCACTTTTTAATCAGTTTACATAACATTTAATTAAATAATACAATTTCAGGCAGGGACAAAATAACTGACTCTTAGTAGAAACAAAACTCAGATCTGGGTGGTGTCATGTGTGGGGTCAACCCAGGAGTAGCTATCAGCCAGGAGTATTCGGCACACCATGGGCATCAGTCAGCATATTTTTAAAAGGGAGTAGAGGGTGTTGGTTAATTTGGAAAGTCAGTTACATGGAGGTAATTTTGGAGTTTCTACTGCACACTGCTTAAAATCACACAGCAGAGCTTTCCAGAGTCAAATGCTAAAGCTATTCAGGGCCATGTGATTCATTACTGACTGATGAGATGAGCCAATATGTCTCCTTCCATTTAACTTAAATAACTTGATATGTCAAGTTCAGGTTATTAAAATATGCCTATTCATTCCTCCGGGCTCCATATATACTTCCTGAATCTGGAACATTCCATTAAATCAAGACAGTATGTATCAAAACTGACTTCCTTAAGATAATTCTTTCTAAACCTCAGTATTGGCCCATGAGTATGTTTCTAATTAACTCTCTTGAGATGTAGCTCAGAATTAGACTAAGTTGACTTTTGAAGCATCCTTGTGTATACGCTAATACTCAGTTACCACAATAAAACAATTGGAGGTCTAGATTCTGTACAGGATAAGAATCAGAGACATGGAAGAAAAGTAAATTAAAACTACCATCATTAATAAGGACTAGAAACATTTCTAAATCCTTCTGGCAATTCTCCTAAATAAACCAAGTATCATCAGAGAAACTACTTGGGTATACAAAGAAGAATTTCAGCAACTTTTCCCTAGTATTCTTCCCGTTTCTCTTTCTCCTTTCCTTTTATGGCTAGATACTGAAGTTAAGGCAACCCTATGAGGAGGTTTTAATTCAGAATTAAAATGTACCATACATTTTATATGTATCTTTTTTTTAACCGATATATAATGAAATATTTTTACAAAATACAATCACTTATCTAATTC
The DNA here is from genome assembly GCF_006542625.1 of Nomascus leucogenys. Taxonomy (NCBI): domain Eukaryota; kingdom Metazoa; phylum Chordata; class Mammalia; order Primates; family Hylobatidae; genus Nomascus; species Nomascus leucogenys. Next base: position 53,659,610 of record NC_044399.1, read on the forward strand.
TTATAAACTAATAAATTTACCAAATTGATCTCAACTTAAAGTTGAATAATTTATAGCAGATCTGATCCAAACAAGAAAAAAAAAACCATACATTACTCATAGAGGGGTGTGTATCTACTTTTAAAGTTAGGCTACGATGGAAGAGGTAACTCCAAAACTGAATTAGAAACTTGAAAAGCTAATGGGGAAAGAAGACTGCATTTTACACCTTTAATTCTACTAATAGGCTCGATACCATCAAAGCTGGAAACCTACCAGCTTTTAAATCCTTATTTTCACAAGCCATTTGGAATAAAGCATTTTCACCAATTCACTCCTAAAACTGTACTCCTTCTCTTCATGGAACTGATGCATTTAAGCAAACTTTACTAGGTGATTCACATTATCTATTATATTCATTAAGAAAGAGACTGTTAAAATAATGATAATAATAATGATGATGATGATAAATTCCTGGGTGCAACAAAATCACCTTTTCCACAGAGAGTTTACTGCACAAGTTTAAAGTCTAGTGTATCAGAAGGTCCCCATACTGGGAGACAAGAGATCTCAGTTCCATTGTAGGTCTGTATCGCAAAGCTAAATAACCTTGAGCAATTCAGTGCAGCTCTCTGCAACTTGCTCTTCTAGTCAGTAAAATGAAAGGCCTGACTGCTTTCTCAGTTCTAAGTTTTTATGGTCCTATAATCTATTAAATTTTAAAGAATATTCCTTATGAACCATAAACATCAAAGCCTAGATTCTTCTCTGTCCCATAACTCGACGTCGATTGTAGCTAAGTACTACTGCGTCTCTTTCTTCAGCGTCTCGCCTATTTCTTTCTCTCCCTTCCTCAATGCCTTTGTCCAAGTTCAAGCTATTATATCATTCACAGACTACAGCAGAGCCTTCTCAATAGTCCCTCTCCCTCTTTTCATAATCCCTCCAATATGCTTTCTTCATACCATAGCCAGGAGGGACATTCTGATATGCATATTCAACCAATCAGTTCACTTCCCTACAGGATTTTTCTATGACTCTCCATTTAGATCATGAAACTGAATGATCAGTGATTCTGGAACATATCACACTCCCTATCTTGGATGCATACTAATGCACATGCCATCCTCCTGGCTAGATTCTGAAAGAATTCCTCTTCCCACTCTTCGTTCTTTCGATTTTGGGGCCCACCACCACTCTATGTACTTGCTTTAAGTGAGGCCTCCTTTTGACTGCTCCCTGAAGGTTCAGGTGGACCTGCTTCTCAGTACCCATTTGCACAAATATGCATCATAAGGAAACTGTCTGTACACAAACTTCAAAGGTAAGTATCTTCTCATCAATACCTAGAAAACTGCTGGGAATGCCCTAAGTAGGTGACAAATGAATGTCAATCGTTGGAATGAACCTCAGTGGAGCCAACTCTCCAGCCTCCTGACAGAGGCCAAAAGACTCAAAGTTAAACTTTCTCTGGGTTTATACATGGATCAATTAAGAGTATTTTTCCCAGTAGAGCTTTTTGGGTCATTTTTTATTCTAAATGACATCAAAATAAGAAATGATGCTTTTTTCTGTAATTGGAAATATTTATTTATAGATCTTGCATAAAGTCAAAGCATAGACTAAAAGACTATAAATAAGCATTAGCAAGATATGCCCACATCCTAAACACATGTTAAGAAAATAATATATACCCAATATCATTAATGCTCTTTTGGTTCCTGGTATGGGAACCAAACTTTAGATTTATTCATAGTTGGGCCATTATTCTTAATCTTTTTTTTTTTTTTTTTTTTTTTTCTGAGAGGGAGTCTCGCTCTGTCACCCAGGCTGGAGTGCAGTGGCGCAATCTCAGCTCACTGCAACCTCTGCCTCGCAGGTTCAAGCAATTCTCCTCCCCCAGCCTCCCAAATAGCTGGGATTACAGGCATGCACCACCACAACCGGCTAATTTTTGTATTTTTAGTAGAGACGGGGTTTCACCATGTTGGCCAGGCTGGTCTTGAACTCCTGAACTCGTGATCTGCCCACCTCAGCCTCCCAAAGTGCTAGGATTACAGGCATGAAGCCACTGCACCTGGCCCATTATTCTTAATCTTAATGAACAAGTCAACTTAATAATCATTGTTCTTACAGTGAGTGTGTGCCCTGACTTTTACTAGACATATTGAGAGAAAAAAAAAAAAGAATCAATACACCTGTTTTCTCACAGCATCTTTTCTGGATACAGCACTATGATAGAAAGGAGAGACATGAAATAAGCTTTTTTTTCCATAAAATTATGACCTAGTTAATGATATGGCCATTCTAGTCTATTTCTGAAACAATTATCAAATCTTTATTAACTAGAAATCAATGATTTTCACATAGGTTAATTTATTTTCTTTTTCTCCCCTAAACCTTATATCTTTTATTTGAAAGTCCTAAAATCTAGGTGCTGCTTCTTTTATTTATACAAATGTATGAGTACATATAAAATTTTGTTACATATATATAACACACAATGATCAAGTCGGGGTATTTAGGG